>NW_027590196.1:780000-781755 GCF_964213995.1 Mustelus asterias
CAAGTGCTAGGGTTCCAAGTGCTAGGGTTCCAAGTGCTAGGGTTCCAAGTGCTAGGGTTCCAAGTGCTAGGGTTCCAAGTGCTAGGGTTCCAAGTGCTAGGGTTCCAAGTGCTAGGGTTCCAAGTGCTAGGGTTCCAAGTGCTAGGGTTCCAAGTGCTAGGGTTCCAAGTGCTAGGGTTCCAAGTGCTAGGGTTCCAAGTGCTAGGGTTCCAAGTGCTAGGGTTCCAAGTGCTAGGGTTCCAAGTGCTAGGGTTCCAAGTGCTAGGGTTCCAAGTGCTAGGGTTCCAAGTGCTAGGGTTCCAAGTGCTAGGGTTCCAAGTGCTAGGGTTCCAAGTGCTAGGGTTCCAAGTGCTAGGGTTCCAAGTGCTAGGGTTCCAAGTGCTAGGGTTCCAAGTGCTAGGGTTCCAAGTGCTAGGGTTCCAAGTGCTAGGGTTCCAAGTGCTAGGGTTCCAAGTGCTAGGGTTCCAAGTGCTAGGGTTCCAAGTGCTAGGGTTCCAAGTGCTAGGGTTCCAAGTGCTAGGGTTCCAAGTGCTAGGGTTCCAAGTGCTAGGGTTCCAAGTGCTAGGGTTCCAAGTGCTAGGGTTCCAAGTGCTAGGGTTCCAAGTGCTAGGGTTCCAAGTGCTAGGGTTCCAAGTGCTAGGGTTCCAAGTGCTAGGGTTCCAAGTGCTAGGGTTCCAAGTGCTAGGGTTCCAAGTGCTAGGGTTCCAAGTGCTAGGGTTCCAAGTGCTAGGGTTCCAAGTGCTAGGGTTCCAAGTGCTAGGGTTCCAAGTGCTAGGGTTCCAAGTGCTAGGGTTCCAAGTGCTAGGGTTCCAAGTGCTAGGGTTCCAAGTGCTAGGGTTCCAAGTGCTAGGGTTCCAAGTGCTAGGGTTCCAAGTGCTAGGGTTCCAAGTGCTAGGGTTCCAAGTGCTAGGGTTCCAAGTGCTAGGGTTCCAAGTGCTAGGGTTCCAAGTGCTAGGGTTCCAAGTGCTAGGGTTCCAAGTGCTAGGGTTCCAAGTGCTAGGGTTCCAAGTGCTAGGGTTCCAAGTGCTAGGGTTCCAAGTGCTAGGGTTCCAAGTGCTAGGGTTCCAAGTGCTAGGGTTCCAAGTGCTAGGGTTCCAAGTGCTAGGGTTCCAAGTGCTAGGGTTCCAAGTGCTAGGGTTCCAAGTGCTAGGGTTCCAAGTGCTAGGGTTCCAAGTGCTAGGGTTCCAAGTGCTAGGGTTCCAAGTGCTAGGGTTCCAAGTGCTAGGGTTCCAAGTGCTAGGGTTCCAAGTGCTAGGGTTCCAAGTGCTAGGGTTCCAAGTGCTAGGGTTCCAAGTGCTAGGGTTCCAAGTGCTAGGGTTCCAAGTGCTAGGGTTCCAAGTGCTAGGGTTCCAAGTGCTAGGGTTCCAAGTGCTAGGGTTCCAAGTGCTAGGGTTCCAAGTGCTAGGGTTCCAAGTGCTAGGGTTCCAAGTGCTAGGGTTCCAAGTGCTAGGGTTCCAAGTGCTAGGGTTCCAAGTGCTAGGGTTCCAAGTGCTAGGGTTCCAAGTGCTAGGGTTCCAAGTGCTAGGGTTCCAAGTGCTAGGGTTCCAAGTGCTAGGGTTCCAAGTGCTAGGGTTCCAAGTGCTAGGGTTCCAAGTGCTAGGGTTCCAAGTGCTAGGGTTCCAAGTGCTAGGGTTCCAAGTGCTAGGGTTCCAAGTGCTAGGGTTCCAAGTGCTAGGGTTCCAAGTGCTAGGGTTCCAAGTGCTAGGGTTCCAAGTGCTAGGGTTCCAAGTGCTAGGGTTCCAAGTGCTAGGGTTC
>NW_027590197.1:600000-779552 GCF_964213995.1 Mustelus asterias
GGTACATAGAAATCATAGAAACCCTACAGTACAGAAAGAGGCCATTCGGCCCATTGAGTCTGCACCGACCACAATCCCACCCAGGCCCTACCCCCACATCCCTACATATTTACCCACGAATCCCTCTAACCTACACATCTCAGGACACTAAGGGCAATTTTTAGCATGGCCAATCAACCTAACCCCCACATCTTTGGACTGTGGGAGGAAACCGGAGCACCCAGAGGAAACCCACGCAGACACGAGGAGAATGTGCAAACTCCACACAGACAGTGACCCAAGCCGGGAATCGAACCCAGGTTCCTGGAGCTGTGAAGCAGCAGTGCTAACCACTGTGCTACCGTGCCACCATGGTGAAGAATATGCTGCGGACCTCATAGAAATCATAGAAACCCTACAGTACAGAAAGAGGCCATTCGGCCCATCGAGTCTGCACCGACCACAATCCCACCCAGGCCCCACCCCCATATCCCTACATATTTACCCACTAATCCCTCTAACCAACGCATTCCAGGACACTAAGGGCAATTTTTAGCATAGCCAATCAACCTAACCCGCACATCTTTGGACTGTGGGACTGTGGGACAATGATGAAAAAGAAGTGAAAAGTGCACCTGTACCATGGCTATTGTATCAGGAGGACGTTAAGATGGAAGCTCAATCCCCCTCAGCATCTTCATCTGGATGTTATCCAAAACCACATTAGGAAGGGGAATAATATCCAAAATGTCAGACAGTAACGGGGTATAATGAATGATGCTGCAACAGCTTTTAACACCAGGGTTGTTAATACCATTAACTTAGCCACTCTTAAGATCAGATCTTAACCATACATTTACAACATATGGTCAGGCCCTAAAGTCTCACGTACAAATGATCAATCAAATTATTAAAGAAAGTAAAATTGTATTAAGTGAATCTACTGAATGTATAATGTATGGATCTTGGTTGGTGGAACAAGCCAGAGAGATGATATAGTATATTGCTAAAGGAAGATGCACTGCAGCAATTCACCAAGGCTCCTGAGGCAGCACCTTCCAAACCCACGACCACTTCCATCTTAAAGGACAAGGACAGAAGATAAAAGCAAAATACTGTCGATGCAGGAATGTGAAACAAAAACAGAATATGGTGGAAAATCTCAGCAGGTCGGACAGCATCTGGGGGGAGAGAATGGACCCAATGCTTTGAGTCCAGATGACCCTTCATCGGAAGGGCAGAAAATACATGGGAATACCACCACCTGCAAGTTCCCCTCCAACCCATTCACCATCCTGAATTGGAAATGTATCACCATTCCTTCACAGTCACCGGGTCATAATCCTGGAATCCCCTCCCTAACGGCATTGTGGGTGAACCCACAGCACATGGACTGCAGGGTTTCAAGAAGGCAGCTCACCACCACCTTCTCAAGGGCAGCTGGGGATGGGCGATAAATGCTGGCCAGCCAGCGCTGCCCATGTCCATGAATCAATTAAGAAAATGGTTCCCTTGTAGTTAACAGACCAACACCTAAAGGCTATGCCCACTTATCCATTTAATATGACTATGTGTCAGGTTAGAGAGCTGGTACAGGTACAGTCAGTGAGACATCAGTGTGAATGGTTCAATAGGAGGAATACTACTCCATTCAATCCAGAGACAGTTTCTGATTTTGCTCACTTCTTTGTCATTCTTGTTGAGCCAGTGTGACGGCCTGAGCAATTCAAACCCGATGAGCTGAGTGGGTGTTCACTGCATCACAGATCTGATCTTGTCCCAAAGCCTTTCCACACTGTCTTCACTGGAGTCTGTGAGAGTGAGGTGGGAAGAAAGCCACACCTGCAATTGGTCTGAATCATAGAATCCCGACAGTGCAGAAGGAGGCCATTTGACCCATCGAGTGTGTACCGACCACAATCCCACCCAGGCCCTATTCCCATAACCCCACATATTTACCCTGCTAATCCCCCTGACACTAAAGGGCAATTTAGCATAGCCAATCAGCCTAGCCCACACATCTTTGGACTGTGGGAGGAAACCAGGGCACCTGGAGGAAACCCACGCAGACACGGGGAGAATGTGCAAACTCCACACAGACAGTGACCCGAGGCCAGAATTAAACCTGGGACCCCTGTGTGTGGAGTTTGCACATTCTCCTCGTGTCTGTGTGGGTTTCCTCCGGGTGTTCCGGTTTCCTCCCACAGTCCAAAAATGTGCGGGTTAGGTTGATTGGCCATGCTAAAATTGCCCCTTAGTGTCCTGAGATGCGTAGGTTAGAGGGATTAGCGGGTAAATATGTAGGGATAAGGGGGTAGGGGTGGGGTGGGATTGTGGTTGGTGCAGACTCGATGGGCCAAATGGCCTCTTTCTGTACTGTAGGGCTTCTATGATTTCCCTGATGCTGTGAGGCAGTGGTGCTGAACACTGTGCCGCCCGTTCTCTTGCCCCTCTATCCTGGAGAATGTGAATGTGAAATCTTCTCCTGAGTAGCACAGGAGTGAAGGGGACTTTTAAAGAAAAGACTTCAAAACAGTCTGAAGCTCTGTTTGAAATGCAGCGACCTTACCAGCGATACATATATTCAATATTGAAATCAGAAACAGGGTTTTGAACTTTGCGTGTGTAAATCCTTCCCTTCTAACCCAGACAAAATTAATTTACAAAATCCATCCCTGTCAATCCAGGATAGGAATTCACAACATTCTCTCCTGTTGACAGGGAGCACCGTGCACATGCACTGCTCTGCATTAAACAATGAAAGATGTGTTGGGTTTGCATGGACAGAATATCCTGCAGATGTTTCAAATCTGAAATAAAAATAGTCAAAGCCCCAAATAGTGAACAGACCCGGCAGCTTCTGTGGAGACAGAAACAGAGTGAAACATACAGTCAAACACACACATGAATCCGGAGCAGCAGTGGCCCCTCTACTCCAGCATTTGATAAGATCCCGGCTGATCTGATTGTGATCACAACTCCACTTTCCTGTCTACCCACAACACCCGCCCCCCAAAAAAACCCTTAGACTCTCTTGTCAATCAAGAATCCATCCATCCTTTCCATACCTTTTCTCCCCCTTTTATTTCCCTTTCCCCTTTTCCCATTTTACCTCTCTCCCACCCATTCCCTCTCCCCCTCCCCCCACATCTTCATCTGTCACAGTTGATTTTAGTTTCCCTGCCGTTGGCCATTCACACCCTTTATTCTCTCGATGGACAGCCATTAGCAGCTCTTTACCCGAGTTTCTGTAGCTGTGACTCATTTTTTATTCCCTCACCCTGCAGTGTAAATATCTCCCACTTTCTATGCCTTTTAGCTTTGACAAAGAGTCGTCTGGACTCGAAACGTCCACTCTTTTCTCTCTTTACAGATGCTGCCAGACCTGCTGAGATTTTCCAGCATTTTCTCTTTTGGTTTCAGATTCCAGCATCCGCAGTAATTTGCTTTTATCCACTTAATCAGTCTTAAAAACATTCAATGACTCTGTCTTCACTGCTCTCTGGGGAAGAGAAACCAAAGACCCTCTGAGAGAAAAAAACATTTCAATCTCTCTGTCTCAAACGTCTCAAGTCTAGCTCGCTCTCCAGTGCCACACAGAGAAAGCCAGGCCTGTGAAGGAGGGAGAGAGGGAGATGGAGAAGAACAAAATGGAAGGTCTGCAAACTGACAAAATGATTCACGGCTCAATACCAAAGCGAGTGGTAATGGGACAAGTAAAGTCACAAAAGATGTTCTGGATGAGGTGTGAATAGCAGCAGTCTGAATACGAAGTAAATAAAACAAAAGGTGAAGATAGCAACAACGAAACACAGAACGCAAAGGGGGCAGAGATTGTGGTGTAAAATTGTTGAACTCAGTTTTGTTCCGAAGGTTGTAAGATACCTCTTTCAGTTGCGGGAAATATATTTCCCAGTTCGATGACAGGTCACAGTCAGTCTGTTTCTCTCTCCACAGAGGCTGCCTGACTTGTTGAGTGTTTTCAGCCAAAAGAGAAAATGCTGGAAAATCTCAGCAGGTCTGGCAGCATCGGTAAATAGAGAAAAGAGCTGCCGTTTCGAGTCTAGGTGACCCTTTTGACAAAAGCAACAATTTGCTTTCATTCATGAGTATTTCCAGCGTTTTCTGTTTTATGTCACAGAGAATGTGTAAGAATTGTCACACCCGGAACAGATGTCGCTTCCTCGGGACACTCCAGCTCGGGTCAGGGTGGGGGGATAAAGTTCACTGTTTTATATTTGTGTCTGGTGTGAATAATATCTTAGATTAAACGGAGAAGTTTTTTAAACTGAGAGTAACTGCTGACTTTAAACAACATTAACAAGTCCGGGCTGCTGGAGAAACATTTTGGGATTTGTGAGCAGTCAGTTCCGGCTGGTTTGAAGTGAAATCCTGTCGGTGCTGCGGCAAATCTGAACTCAAACCAGACAAACTGGAACCGCTGGGTTAGAGATTCCGGGTGTTGGGATGTGGAGGCTGGGGGAGGGGGAGATGGCGGTAAAACTCTGAGCCTGAGTTTAGACAGGGTGAGCGGGGTAAAGGGGAGGAATGACAGAGTTAATGTGGGAGTCAGGGACAATAGCAGAAGGTGGGAAGCTCTGGAAAGGAGCAATGGGGGTAAAGGCCATCAAAGAATGTTTGTTTAAATGAAGATAAAAGCAAAATACTGCGGATGCTGGAATCTGAAACATAAACAGAAAATGCTGGAAAATCTCAGCAGGTTTGACAGCATCTGTGTAGAGAGAATAGAGTTAATGCTTCCAGTCTGGATGATCACAGATGTGATCAGACCTGCTGAGGTTTTCCATGACTTTCTGTTTTTGATTAACTGAAGGTTCAGCAGGGAAAGAAGCAGCGAACTGAACACACTGAACCCAGGGGGAGGGGGTGACCCAGGATAAGCTCAGTGAGGCTCTGCAATGTCCATCAACACACCCACATTGAGAGCTGAGAGCGCCAAGGAGGAGGGGAAGGAGAAACTATTTGGGGCACAGCAGGAGGTCACCCCTCCCCCCACTCTGTGGTTCCACAGACCCTCCCACACCTGGGCAGGGTTGGCTCAAGGTGCAGGAAGCTGCAAGCTGAGAGGCTGAGCTGTGAACTGGGCCGGGTTGGGGGTTTGAGTGACAGTCCTGGGGCTATTTCAGGACAAGAACTGCCACAGATTCCCTCTTTTTTCCTGGGACGTTTCAGTGGAGCTGTGTTGGTGAGTGTTTGTAATCTCGGTCTCACTGTCTCGGTAATGGGGGTGGGTTGTAGATTGCTGTGAGTGTTAGACTAAATAACCTCTCCTCATGCTGCCAGTTCCAGTCTGCAGATTCCATTTCTCAGTCCAGTTTGCTGCTCTGTCTCTCTCTGTACTTTGCTGCAGTGCTCCACATTCTGAGCAACATCCAGCCCATTGTTATCGCCTGAAAGTGGCAGCAGACTACCTTCACTGTGACACAGTGATTAGCACTGCTGCCTCATAGCGCCAGGGTTCGATTCCAGCCCTGGATAGGTGACTGTGTGGAGTTTGCACAGTAAGAAGTCTCACAACACCAGGTTGAAGTCCAATAAGTTTATTTGGAATCAAAGCAAATTACTGCGGACGCTGGAATCTGAAATCAAAAGAGAAAAAGCTGGAAATTTTCAGCAGGTCTGGTACATCTGTAAGGAGAGAAAAGGGCTGACGTTTCGAGTCCAGATGACCCTTTTTCAAAGCTACTCCATCAGCACTCAGAAAGCTCGTGGTTCCAAATAAACCTGTTGGACTTTAACCTGGTGTTGTGAGACTTCTTCCTGCGCCGACCCGAGTCCAACACCGGCATGTCCACCTCATGTATGGAGTTTGCACAATCTCCCTCTGGATGCTCTGGTTTACTCGGACAGCCCAAGGGTGTTAGCTGGATTGACCATGTTAAACCTGTCCCTGAGTGTCCCAAGGTGTGGAGGGTCTGATTTGATTTATTATTGTCGCACATTCTGGGATACAGTGAAATTTATTATTTCTTCCGTGCTATACAGAAAAAAAACATAACTTGATAAAGTGCATGGAGGGAAAGGAAAAGAGTCGGGTGCAGAACATAATGTTGCAGTTGCAGAGTGTGTGAAGAGAAAGGTCAGTAGGGGGATTAGCAGGGTAAATGCGTGGGGTTACCGAGATAGAGTGTGTGCCTGAGAAAGATACCCTGTCAGAGAGTCAGTAGAGACTCGATGGGTTGAATGGCCTCTTTCTGCACTGTGAGGATTCTATGATTAGTGAATTACGGTGAACAACTTTTGAATAGAGGGGTTTCTGAGGCGCAAAGCATTGTGGGAATTGTGACCGCCATTAGTCAATGACTGACTCTAAATGTTCAATTGCAGACTGAGGGCAGGTCAGCAACCTGAGCCCTCAATTCTGTTTGTGACTCTCAGAGGCTGCCTGGCCTGATGAATATCTCCAGTATTTATTTTCTTTGTCTCAGATACAGTCTCTACAGAGTTTTGTTTCTGTTTTATTGTTTTAGAGGTTCGAGTTTAGAAGCAGTTAGGAGTCGGTTTGAATCAGGCTGCGTGTTGGATGCAGAACTCGGTTCCTGCCTCCTGTGTGGGTTTTTTTATTGTTGCTTTTTTCTGAGTTCTATTCTCTCTGGGTTCTCTCTCAATCCCCTTTTTTCTGTTTTAAATCAGTTTCACAGGGACTAGAAGCGGACGATTTGCAGTCTGGAAACTGAAAATAAATAGATCAGGATCTGCCAGAGTCACCCAATTTATTGCAACTGATTATCAGTGGATTTTGAACATGGAAGGAAAAAGCACCGTTCACAGTGGAGAGACACTGTACACGTGTTCCGTGTGTGGACGAGGCTTCAGCCGATCATCTGGTCTGGCAAAACATGAATGCAGCCACTCCATGGAAAAACTGCAGAAATGTGTGGACTGTGGGAAGGAATTCAATTCCCCATCCCAGCTGGAAACTCATCGGCGCAGTCACACTGGGGAGAGACCGTTCACCTGCTCTGAGTGTGGGAAGGGATTCGCTCTGTCATCCCACCTACTTACTCATCAACGTGTTCACACTGGGGAGAGACCTTTTAAATGCTCAGACTGTTGGAAGTGCTTCAAAAGTTCTGGTGAACTGTTGTCCCATCAACGTGTTCACACTGATGAGAGACCATTCAGGTGCCCTTACTGTGGGACTGGGTTCAGGCATTCACATCACCTCACTGTACACCAGCGCACCCACACTGGGGAGAGGCCATTCACCTGCTCTGAGTGTGGAAAAGGATTCACTCGGTCATCCCATCTACTGACACACCAGCACACGCACACTGGGGAGAGGCCATTCACCTGCTCCGAGTGTGGAAAGGGATTCACTCGGCCATCCCATCTACTGACACACCAGCGTATTCACACTGGGGAGAGACCTTTTAAATGCTCTGACTGTGGGAAGTGCTATAAAAGTTCTGGTGAACTGATGTCCCATCAACGTGTTCACACTGATGAGAGACCGTTCAGGTGCTCTCACTGTGAGGCTGGGTTCAGGCAATCATATGACCTCATTCTACACCAGCGCACCCACACTGGGGAAAGGCCATTCACCTGCTCCGAGTGTGGAAAGGGATTCACTCGGTCATCCCGCCTGCTGCAACACCAGAGAGTTCACACTGGGGAGAGGCCGTTCACCTGCTCCAAGTGTGGAAAAGGATTCACTAATTCATCCACCCTGCTGACACACCAGCGCACTCACACTGGGGAGAGACCTTTTAAATGCTCTGACTGTGGGAAGTGCTATAAAAGTTCTGGTGAACTGATTTCCCATCAACGTGTTCACACTGATGAGAGACCGTTCAGGTGCTCTCACTGTGGGACTGGGTTCAGGCGATCATATGACCTCATTCTACACCAGCACACCCACACTGGGGAGAGACCATTCACCTGCTCCGAGTGTGGAAAGGGATTCACTCGGTCATCCCACCTGCTGCAACACCAGCGAGTTCACACTGGGGAGAGGCCGTTCACCTGCTCTGAGTGTGGGAAGGGATTCACTCAGTCATCCTACCTGCTTAAACACCAAAGAATTCACTAGTAACCACAGTGATTGGAATCTACTGTTATCCTATCCAGGACTCTAATATGTTAATTGGGTTTGTTTTTGTTGATGTTAATGAACTCCAGTCAGTTATGTGGTTTAATATTCTGAATAAAAGTCAAATAAATTAGCTATGTGTTCAGTACTGTGAATCTTTTTAACATCATCAGCACAACTGAATTCCTTCTGAGTTGCTCTCCCTTTGTCCCTCTTCCAGCTTACTTCCCCGCAAGTGCTCATTGGGAATAAAACTCACAATCTTCTTTGTCACTGAGTTTGAGACAATCCAATCAGCTGCCTCTACTGCTTCCCTCCTTCCCCTAACCCACTGGAACAAACCTCCTCTAACGCTGCCCTTTATCTGAGCTCTGAACTCTCATCTCTCTGCAGTTTCTCTCCCGCCTCCCCTCATGTCCTCTTAGAGCTCATCTTGTCCATGAGACCCACCACCTGATCCCTCAATCCTATTCCCACTGAGCTACCGACAACATGACTTCTTCTTGTGAGCTGATATCGTCAATAGCTCCCTCTCCTCCAAATCCAATATCGTCACCCACTTCTCTATAAAATATCCTTGACACATGCCCTGTAAACTACCATCCCATCTCCCCATCCTCTCTAAAGTCCTTGAATGTTTTACCTTCGACATATTGTGAATTGTTTTACCTTTCTCACAGTGTATGGAAAAGTTTATTTTGCTTGTTCAGGATCTGTGGAATCTTGTGCCTTTATTCACTAAAGTGTTTTAAATATCGACCTTTATTTATTTTGTACAAACTCACCCAAATCTGAAAGCAGTTTAGTGGGAATTGGGTGAAGAGAACAGAAGGTGGGTTCCCTGGACAAGATGAGCTGCCAAGAGGAGATGGAATGTTGCAATCCCAGCTGATGTTACTATTGGACAGGAGGGTCCAAGAATAAAACCCTGGCTCAAGTGACCATAATTTTTACCATTTTGTTTTAGAATTGTGGATGAACAGAGTCACTGAATGGCCAATTTATTTTTAGCAAAAATATTTCTTAAACATGAAAAGGTTGACAACACAAGATTCCTTCATTCCACCCTCCTCCTGCTGCAGTGAACACACAGACACAGTGAGGGCGCTCCCTCTTGTGGTGCTGTGAGGTAATTGGTCTCTACCTGGGAGATCACTGATTTTCTCAGACGATGAAAGGATCTTATTGAAGAATTGTGCTGCTGTATTTTTCTTGTTGCCATTATTTTTTATTGTAATATGCTTTAATGCAGATGAACCTATTCACAGACTCGATAACAATCTCAGAAACAGCAACAAGCAAACTTGCAGGCACACACATTTACAGACACAGGGAAACTCACAAATACATATGCAGATACACACTATCTCAGACAAACAGCTACAGGCAAACTGGCAGACACACACAAACACGTTCACAGATGCATGCAGACAAACAGAGACACACAGACATACACACTATCACACACACAAACACAGAGACAGACTGAGACCATGAAGAGTTGGTGTCAATCTCACCCTAATCCACCTGCTTAAATAATAACACCTGCACTAAAATAATAACAGAAGCAAATCTGAAGCTTGGTGTGTGGGTTTTATTGTAAAATGAGCTAAATTATAAATATATCTCCATAGCTTCGGGTTGGAGTGGAATTAATGATGTATCTGCTGTCTGCGATCACCTTCAACAAATATTAAATTGTAGGGATTATAAAGTTTGAACAGTAATATCTATTGCTGTAAAGTATCTGGGAATTGAATGGATGTGATAAAGGCTGGAATACAGACTGGGGAATGAGGATGAAACTTCCATGCAGAGTGAATGTTTCTTGTTGTAGGGAGGGATGGATGGAGGGAGAGAGGGATGGTAAATGGGGATGAATGTGAGAAGCTGAAGAATGCAAGAAACTACAAAAGATCATGAATGTAGCCCAATCCATCATGCAAACCAGCCTCCAATCCATTGACTCTGTCTACACTTACCACTGCCTCGGCAAAGCAGCCAGCATAATTAAGGACCCCACGTACCCCGGACCTTCTTTCTTCCACCTTTTTCCATCGGGGAAAAGACACAAAAGTCTGAGGTCATGTACCAACCGACTCAAGAACAGCTTCTATCCTGCTACCATCAGACTTTTGAATGGACTTACCTCGCAGCAAGTTGATCTTTCTCTGCACCCTAGCTACACCTTATACACCTATGACTGTGTGGCCAAATTCCCCTCCAATTCGATTTTCAAGTTTGCTGACGACACCACCGTAGTGGGTCGGATCTCAAACAATTACAAGACAGAGTACAAGAATGAGACAGATAATCTGGTGAACTGGTGCAGCAACAATAATCTCTCCCTCAATGTCAACAAAATGAAGGAGATTGTCATCGACTTCAGGAAGCGTAAAGGAGAACATACCCATGTCTACATCAATGGGGATGAACTAGAAAGAGTCGAGAGCTTCAAGGTTTTAGGTGTCCAGATCACCAACAACCTGTCCTGGTCCCCCATGCTGACTATAGTTAAGAAAGCCCACCAACGCCTTTACTTTCTCAGAAGACGAAGGAAATTTGGCATGTCAACTACAACACTCACCAACTTTTACAAATGCACCATAGAAAGCATTCTTTCCGGTTGTATTTCAGCTTGGTATGGCTCCTGCTCTGCCCAAGATTGCAAGAAACTACTGGATAAAAGCAAATTACTGTGGATGCTGGAATCTGAAACCAAAAGAGAAAATGCTGGAAAATCTCAGCGGGTCTGGCAGCATCTGTAAGGAGCAAAAAGAGCTGATGTTTCGAGTCCAGATGACCCTTTGTCAAAGCTAAAAGGCATAGAAAGTGGGAGATATTTATACTGCAGGGTGAGGGAGTGAAAGATGAGTCATAGCCACAGAAACCAGGGAAACCAGCTAATAGCTGCCCATAGAGAGAATAAAGGATGTGAGTGGCCAAACGGCAGAGAAGCTAAAATGAAGATTTTGGGGGTTGGATTTGGGGGGGGGGGGGGGGGGGGGGCGCGGCGGCGGGGGGGGGGGGGGGGGTGGGGGGGCGGCGGGGGGGGGGGGGGCGGCGGGGGGGCGGCGGCGGGGGGGGGGGCGGCGGCGGGGGGGGGGGGGGCTCTTCATTCCAGGGATCATTCTTGTTAACTCCTCTGGACCCTTTCTAAGGCCAGCACATCCTTCCTTAGATATGGGGCCCAAAACTGCTCACAATACTCCAATTGGGGGCTGACCAGAGCCTTGTACAGCCTCAGAAGTACATCCCTGCTCTTGTATTCTATTTAAATGCTGAGATTGTGACAGGAGCATTAAAAACCCATATTTACTGATGCTTCACCAGTGCATTCACATGGTTCCACTCCACTCATCTGTTCTCAGTCCAGGAAGAGGTTCAGGTGATTGTCATCCTGATGCAAAACTAGTGAGTTCACTTCGAGGAGAGGTCATTCACCTGCTTCATGTGTGGGAAGCAATTCACTAATTCATTCACCTTGTTAACACACCAGTGGGTCCACGCTGATGGAATATCTTTTAAATGTATGGATAATACAAAGTGTTTTAAAATCTGTGGAGTTGATTTGCCATCAGCATGTTCACTCTGACAGGAACCCATCCAGAAGCTCTCACTGTGGGACTGGGTTCAGGTGATCATGTGAACTCAGTGTCCACCAGCGTATTGACTCTGAGGAGAACCACTCACCTGCTCCATGCGTGGGGAGAGATTCACTCAGTTGTCCCACTTCAAAACACATCAACTTGTTCACACTGATAAGGAACCTTTCAAAGTCCTGTTTGTGAGAAGAGAGTTGAATGCAAAATATATCTGTTGATACACAAACACATTCACACGGGTGACAGGCTGCTCGGGAACCCTCACAACATTGAACAAGCATTGAGATGAGCACCTGAAATGCCATAGCATACAATACTATGATTTGATTTGATTTATTATTGTCACATGTATTAGTATACACTGAAAAGTATTATTTCTTCCACACTACACAGACAAAGCATACCATTCATAGAGAAGAAAAGGAGAGAGTGCAGAATGTAGTGTTACAGTCATAGCTAGGGTATAGAGAAATAATCCCTGATCCCCTTTTTCCTAAAGAACCTATCTATCTCTGTCTTAAAGACACTCAATAACCTGGCCTCCACGGGCGCAGTTGACGCCTTCTGCGCCCGTTGGGCACCGCAGGGGTTGGGGTGCATTATTGACCCTAATAATCACATTATGATTTGATGTTTTTAAGTTTCCTTTGTACTTTGATTTTTGTTCGGGCTGTTTCCCCCTCCTTTTGGGGAGCTGCCCCTTTTACTTTGTCCTGATTTAACTTGAGTTTGTTTATTTGGTTTGACCTTAAAAGAGGCCAACATCTGTGAGTAAAACACTTTATTTTCTCCCTCTTTCCACTTCTTTTCTCATTCTGGGGAAAATTGGGGACTTGCAGCAACTGAAGGGAAAGGAAGTGAATCCAGGGAGGCTGCAGACTCTGGCAAGGCTGGCCCAGGTCTCTCTCTCTCTTAAAGATATTGACATTCTTTAACTCCCTCAGTTTGACACATTTATTTGTCTGGCTAAAACGGTGACCTCTTTCCGAATGTTCACAATTGAAGGCTGGTTCCCCCAGGAGATGGTTGACATTTAAGTGGACAATATAGTAAGGTATGACAGATATGGGTATTTTTGGTGTAATTTGGTGTAAATTTATGATTCTTTGTGGGACAGTAATTTTATATAGGACAGAGTTATGTCTAGTTTTGCTATTAGATGCATATTAGATATATTATTTATGGTTCTGTGATAAATTTCATTTATTGTTATTTCAAGTTTGTAATATAGCACTGTCGTGACATACCTTTCCAGTCATTGATCCATTACAGCACAGAATATGTCAGTTCGAATCTGTACTGACTCTCTGTAGAGCAATCCAGTCAGTCCCATTCTCCCTCTGTACCCCTGTATCTCACAAGATTATTTCCTCCAATTGTCCAGCCAGTTCAGTTTGAAATCTTGGATCATCTCTAATTCCACCTTTCTCATAAGCAGCGAGTTTGTGTTTGTGAACACTCAGCACCTCAATGAAGTTCTTCATGACCTGGTCGTGAATCCTTTTTGATCTGATTTGATTTATTATTGTCACATGTCTTAGTATACGGTGAGAAGTATTGCTTCTTGCGCACTATACAGACAAAGCATACCGTTCATAGAGAAGGAAAGGAGAGAGTGCAGAGTGTAGTGTTACAGTCATAGCTAGGGTTTAGAGAAAGATCAACCTAATGCAAGGTTGGTCCATTCAAAAGTCTGATGACAGCAGGGAAGAAGCTGTTCTTGAATCATTTGGTACGTGACCTCAGACTTTTGTATCTTTTTCCTGACGGAAGGTGGAAGAGGGAATGTCCGGGATGCGTGAGGTCCTTAATTACGCTGACTGCTTTGCTGAGGTGGCGGGAAGTGTAGACAGAGTTAATGGATGGGAGACTGGGTTGCGTAATGGATTGGGCTACATTCACAACCTCTCTGATCAAGTCCTCTCTGACAATCTCTGATCAAGTAATACAGCAGTGTTTATTAAACATATGTTTTCCTCCAGAATCTGTACCTCTGTGTTTGTATTGAGTCTAGCAGTCTGCAACAAGGTTTTCAGGTCTCCAGGTCAAGAAGCAGTGAGCATGGGTCTGTCAGTCAGCATGAATCAGCATCTTCAGGAGAATTGGGAGGGTGTATATCAGGTACGGCAGAGTGAGAGTAGAGGGAATGTGTGTGATTGAGATTTGCAGCTTTTGGTAAACAAGAGAGGAAACAATATTTAACTGAAAGTGGAATTGTGTATTCTGAATTTCTCTCCTGTATTGACAGGGATGACTTTTGTAAATTCCTTTTACAGGTTTTGAGAAGGAGAAGATTTGCAGACAGAAATCTCAAAACCAAATGTCACGTCAAGACCTGACACATTCACTCAATTCAAAGGGACCTGAATATCATCGGTCTTTCAGTCTAGAATTGAGTTTAAGTATGTACAGATGGAGGAGGTTGATTGGATCATTATATGAGTGTGTATGAAGAAAGCGTGTATAAAGAAATGGTGTTCTGTCTGCTTCAGAAGGTTCTAAACAGCAGTGTGACTGGAAAAGCATCGAGACACACATATCCGATTGAGAGTGTTCCAGTGACCTGACTGCGGAAAGAGCTTTAACCAGTTACACAGCCTGAAAAAACATCACACCATTCACAGTGAGGAGAAACCGGACACGTGTTGTGTGTGTGTGGACGAGGCTTCAGTTGATCATCAATCTTGTAGATTCACAAGGACAGCAACACCATGGAGAAACCGTGGAAATCTTGGATAACTGAATGAATCCTTGCCCACATTCAGCGCAGGTGAATGGTCTCTCCCTGGTGTGAACTCACTGGTGTGTCCACAGGGTAGATGAATCCTTGAACCCCTCCTCACACTCAGCGCAGGTGAATGGCCTCACCCCACTATGAACTCGCTTGTGTGTCTGCAGGTGTGATGACTGAGTGAATCTCTTCCCACACTCAAAGCAGGTAAAAGGTCTTTTCCCAGTGTGGATGTGTCGGTGAATTTCCAGTTGAGATGGGGCTTTGAATCCCTTCCCACAATTCCAACATTCTGTAATCCTTCAGTTTTTCCTCATGCCATTCAGAATGAATTTTATTAACTCTTTTAGAGGGATATCAACAACTTCCTCATTTTGGATCTTTATTTTATGAATACATTGAATCTTCTGCACAATTTACAAACCACTTCATTTTGAGGTTTTAAATGATCAACTGTGAACAGTTGATTTGATTGAACTCCTGCTGTTATATCCTATATTATCTCAGCACTGACAAGCACATTTAATTCAATGTTTAGTGTTAACAACCCTTCAAAGTCACTATGAGGCCTTAAGTCCTTTGTCTATTACTGGGGTGGATACATCAGCATTTTTATTTGAATCAATTCTTTAACTGGAATACAAATCGTTGAGGAGTTTTTACTCATGGATAACTTCTGAACAATGGTACACTGTTCCTGGTTGTGGTTTATCAGGCTGATTCCTGGGATGGCAGGTCTGTCATATGAGGAGAGATTAAGTCGGTTAGGATGATATTCATTGGGGTTTAGAAAAGTGAGAGCGGATCTCATAGAAACGTATAAAATTCTAACAGGATTAGACAGGGTAGATTCAGAAAGAATGTTCCCGATGGTGGGGGAGTCCAGAACTGGACTAAGGTGAAGAGAAACATCTTCACCCAGAGGGTGGTGAATCTGTGGAATTCATTACCATAGAAAGTGGTTGAGGCCAAAACATTGCGTGATTTCAAGAAGAAATTAGATATAGCTCTTGGGGCTAAAGGGAGCAAGGGATATGGGGGGGGAAGGCGGGATCAGGATATTGAAATTGATGATCAGCTATGATCAAAATGAATAGTGGAGCAGGCTTGAAGGGCTGAATGGCCTACTCCTGTTTCTATTTTCTATGTTTCTAAACACTATACTGTGAACTATGTCATTTCCCAGGATAAAATCTACATGACTAATGGGTAACTTGGAAACAACACGAACAATAACAGATTCCTTTACCAAAGAGTCAGTGCAGATTTGATGGGCCGAAAGGCCTCCTTCTGCACCGTAGGGATTCGATGGTTCAACTCATAATTTCAATTCACTCCAAACAATGGGACAGACACACCTCCCATCAACATCCTGTATGAATAAACATGTTTCAGTCCTGGATACGGTTAGCAGCAGCAATAACAACAGAATCCAACTCATGCAATCACTTGGGAACTCGCCTGTGTCTCAGCAGGAGGGAGGAACAAGTAAATCTCTGCCCACAAACAGAGCAGGTGAATGGCCTCTCCCTGGTGTGAACGCGCTGGTGCTCCTGCAGGATAGATAATCTGCTGAATCCCTTCCCGCATGCAGAGCAGGTGAACGGTCTCTCTCCAGTGTGAATTCGCTGGTTGGATGACTGTGTGAATCTCTTCCCACACTCAAAGCAGGTGAATGACTTCTCTCCAGTGTGAACTCGCTGGTGTATTAGCAGGTTGGATGACTGAGTGAATCCCTTCCCACACTCAGAGCAAGTAAATGGTCTCTCCCTGGTGTGAACTCGATGGTGTGTCAGCAAGTTGGTTGACTGAGTGAATCCTTTCCCACACACAGAGCAGATGAATGGCCTCTCTCCAGTGTGAACACGCAGGTGTGACTGCAGTGTGGATGACTTGCTAAATCCCTGCCCACACGTGGAACAGGTGAATGGTCTCTCCCCAGTGTGAACCCGTTGATGAGTTTCCAGGTCAGACGGGCAACGGAATCCCTTCCCACAGTCCCCACATTTCCATATTTTCTCCATGGTGCCAGTATCCTTGTATCTCTCCGGGTTGGACAATCAGTTCAAGATTCATCTGCAGTTTCACCTCACTTTGAGTGGTGTGATATTTTTTCAAGCTGTGTAACTGGTTAAATCTCTTTCCACAGTCAGTTCAATGGAACGCTCTCACTCCGGTGTGTGCATGTGTCTCGGTGCTTTTCCAGTCACACTGATGTTTGAAATCTTTTCCCACAGACAGAACAGAGAAACATTTCTCCATCCACATTCTAAGGTTGACAGTGTTCGTGTGCTGATAAATTGACCAACTGTGAAATATTAGTAAGAATTTTGATTTGAGTTTCCTGTCTGTAAAACTTCCACTTCAAATATTCTGCAAAAGAAGTTTACAAAACCACTGTCAGTATTGGAAAAAAAATCGAAACACACAATTCTAGTTTCTCTGGAACAATTTTTCCTCTCTTGTTCCCCCAAATCTGTAAATCCCCGTCCCACACACTCTTCCCTCCTCCCTGGGCTGAAATCCAAACCCATCTCACCATCTCTTTCCTCCACTCCCAGTTTTCTCCCTCCCTCTCCTCTGTCTGGGTTCAGTTCTCCAGCTCCTGTCTGCAGACTGACAATAAAACCAATGGGTCTTACTGGGGGTGTTGGGACCTCCAGCGGGTGTTTGTGAATCCTCCCCGCCCACCTCCCAGGGTTTCCTTCCTTCCCAGAGATCAGAGTCCTCATTGATTTGAGGCCAAAGTGTAACCTCTTATTTATTGTCCCCCTCCCCCATCCTCTGATGTGAACCATCCTCCAGTGGCTGAGCCAGGATGGGGCCGTTAACCTGGGCCTGTTCCCGGGAGGGAGAAGCCCCGCAGCTGCAAACCAGGGAGCTGACAATGATTCTGAAGGGTTTGCGGATCCACAAAGTGTTTCCAAATCCTCCCAGCCACCGCCTAACGCTGACTCCGCTTCTCCGGGACAAACAAGCGCCAAGGACAGCAATGACAGTGCGCATGCTCCACATCACAATGCCCGGGGAATGATTGACGGCAGCTCCGGACCAATAGGAAGAGGGGGCGGGGCTGGAGGACCGTTCGGGAGCGGCTGGTCCTCCAACCAATCAGTGTGAATGAGGGGCGGGGCTGGAGCACCGGGTGAAGCGCTGGAGCCGGCGGTTGGAGATTGGGGAGGATCCGCAAACCCTTCAGAATCATTGTCAGCTCCCTGGTTTGCAGCTGCGGGGCTTCTCCCTCCCTCCCTCCCTCCCGGGAACAGGCCCAGGTTAACGGCCCCACCCTGGTTTGGGAGCTGGAGCATGCGCAGTGCCTGCGGCAGACGGTAAGGAGCTCGAGCGAGCGGGTTTTAAATGGGGATTTTTATAGAGTCAGAGATTTACAGCCTGGAAACAGGCCCTTCGGCCCAACTTGTCCATGCTGCACTTTTTAAAACCCCTAAGCTAGTCCCATTTGCCCGTGTTTGGCCCATATCCCTCTGTACCCATCTTACCCATGTCACTGTCTCAATGCTTTTTAAAAGACAAAATTGTACCCGCCTCTACTACTACCTCTGGCAGCTTGTTCCAGACACTCTCCACCCTCTGTGTGAACAAACTGCCCCTCTGGACACTTCTGTATCTCTCCCCTCTCACCTTAAACCTATGCCCTCTAGTTTTAGACTCCCCTACCTTTGGGAAAAGATATTGACTATCTCGCTGATCTGTGCCCCTCATTATTTTATAGACCTCTATAAGGTCACCCCTCAGCCTCCTGCACTCCAGAGGAAAAAAGTCCCAGCCTCTCCTTATAACGCAAACCATCAAGTCCGGTAGCATCCCAGTCAATCTCTTCTGCACTCTTTCTAGTTTAATAATACCCTTTCTATAATAGGGTGACCAGAACTGCACACAGTATTCCAAGTGTGGCCTTATTGTTCTGACTTTGCCAACAGGGCTATTGAATTTATTGGATAGATCTTCCAGGCATACTGAGCTGAATGGTTTCCATCTGTGCTGTATCATTCTGTAAAACAATGAATATTCAGAATCAGGAAGAGACAGAACGAGAGGAACCAGTGACTGTGATTGAATCCAGCCAGAGTCAAGGGGAGAGAGAGAGGAGATAAAGTAAAAGTTTCTAAATCTCTAGTCCCACAGGAGAATTTAACATAGCAGATCATCAATTTGCAATTTGTGTTTTTTTAAAAAATTAATTTATCTCAATAGCTAACAATGTTATTTTATATTCATTGAGGTTAAAATAGTGCTGCAGAGAAGGAGGTGCTGGAAGTCTTAAAGTACATCAAGGTAGATAAATCCCCAGGACTTGATGGAGTGGGAGGCTCGGGAGAAAATTGCAGGTCCTCTGGTGCCAGCAGGTTAGGTTGGTGTGGAAGGACTGGTCAGTGCCTTGGGCTGTGGCTCAGAGAGAGTGGGGCCCCCTGCACTGAGATATCCTGCCCTGCACAGCCCTGGGGGAAATGTGTCAGTGCCTCCCAGGTAAGGATCCGCTTCACCACCTCCTGCCCACTTGGGCCTGGAGTTAGTGCTGCCTGTGGGGAGGCAGGCGCAGCTCAGTGCCCTGAGAGTGGGGGAGCTGGGGCCTGCCTTCCCTACCCTCCCCTCCCTCTATCCAGTGCCTCCTTGTCATTCACACCAAGTCCTGGTAGCATCCTCGTAAAACTTCTCTGCACACTTTCTAGTTTAATATTATCCTTCCTATAATAGGGTGACCAGAACTGTACACAGTATTCCAAATGTGGTCTTACCAATGTCTTGTACAACTTCAACAAATTGTGCCAACTTCTGCATTCAATGTTCTGACCGATGAAACCAAGCATGCCAAATGCCTTCTTCACCACTCTGTCCATCTGTGACTCCACTTTCGAGGAGCTATGAACCTGTACCCCATGATCTTTGTTCTATAACTCTCCTGAACTGAGTAAGTCCTGCCCTGGTTCGATCTACCAAGATGCATCACCTCGCATTTATCCAAATTAAACTCCATCTGCCATTCGTCAGCCCACTGGTCCAATTGATCAAGATAACTCTCTTCACTGTCCATTATGCCACTAATCTTAGTGTCATCTGCAAACTTACTAACCACGCCGCCCATATTCTCATCCAAATCATGAATATAAATGACAAATAACAGTGGACCCAGCACTGATCCCTGAGGCACACCGCTGGTCACAGTCCTCCCGTTTGAAAAACAATTCACTACAACCCATCCTCTGGCTTCTGTCAAGAAGTCATGATGTGGAGATGCTGGCGTTGGACTGGGGTGAACACAATAAGAAGTCTCACAACACCAGGTTAAAGTCCAACAGGTTTATTTGGTAGCAAATACCATAAGCTTTCGGAGCACTGCTCCACGAAGGAGCAGTGCTCCGAAAGCTTATGGTATTGGCTACCAAATAAACCTGTTGGACTTTAACCTGGTGTTGTGAGACTTCTTATTCTGTCAAGAAGCCAATTTTGTATCCATTTAGACACCTCACCCTGGATCCCGTGAGATTTAACCTTGTGTAACAACCTACCATGTGGTACCTTGTCAAAGGCCTTGCTTAAAGTCTTTGTCGATAACATCAACTGCACTCCCCTCATCTACCTTCTTGGTTACCCCTTCAAAAAAACTCAGTCAAGTTTGTGAGACATGATTTTCCACTCAAAGCTATGCGGAACTGTCCCTAATCAGTCCTTGCGTCTCTAAATGCCTGTGGATCAAAATACCTTCCAACAATTTACCCACCACAGATGTGAGGCTCACTGGCCTGTAGTTCCCAGGCTTTTCCCTGCAGCCCTTTTTAAACAAAGGCACAACATTTGCCACACTCCAATCTTCAGGCACCTCACCCGTGACTATCGATGATTCAAATATCTCAGCAAGGGGAACTGCAATTTCCTCCCTAGCCTTGCACAATGTTCTGGGATACTCTTCTTCAGGTCCTGGGGATTTATCTACCTTGATGCACTTTAAGACTTCGAACACCTCCTTCTCTGTAATATGTACACTCCTCAAGACATCACTATTTCCCCAAGTTCCATGCTTTTCTCAACAGTAAATACTGATGAGAAATATTCATATAGGATCTCACCCATCTCTTGTGGATCCTCACATAGGTGACCTTGTTGATCCTGAAGAGGCCCTACTCTCTCCCTTGTTACTCTTTTGCCCTTTATGTATTTGTAGAAGCTCTTTGGATTCTCCTTTGCCTTATCTGCCAAAACAATCTTGTGTCCCCTTTTTGCCCTCCTGATTTATCGCTTAACTCTACTCCTACATCCCCTATACGCCAAGGGATTCACTTGATCCCAGCTCCCTATGCATGTCATGTGCCTCTTTCTTCTTCTTGACCAGGGCCTCAATAACCCGAGTCATCCAGGGTTCCTGACTTCTGCCAGCCTTGCCCTTCACTCTAAGAGGAATGTGTTTACAAAGACTGAGTGCGGATGCAGAGCCCGAAATAAAACTGGAAACATAAATGGAGTTGGTGGGTGGGTGGTGAGGCTTTATAAACACCCGGTGTTGGCCTCAATTAGCAAAGCAAATTCATTGGGCCTTCCGAAGGCTTCAGGACCTTGTTAATATCCGCCATCTTTATAGGAATCCACATACTGCAAAGCGCATGCGCATCCGCCATCTTTATTGAGGGTAATTTGGAACAACGCATGCACAGCCACTGTATTTCTTGGGGGTGAAACCAAATGAATAACCCACAGGGGACAAAAAAAATCAGATTGATTTAATAACAAACTGTGTGTAAAACTGGAATTTAGGGTTACAGCCAACAACAACTTCTATTGATAAAACACCATTAATATCAGGGTGGTTAACACTGCTGCCTCACAGCTCCAGGGTCCCAGGTTCGATTCCAGCCCTGGGTCACTGTCTGTGTGGAGTTTGCACGTTATCCCTGTGACTGTGGGTTTCCTCTGGATGCTCCAGTTGCCTCCCACTGTCCAAAGATGTGATGCTTGGGGGGATTGGCCATGCTATTTTGCCCCTTCGTGTACAAAGATGTACAGGTAAGGTGGATTAGTGGGGTTAAAAATGTGGGTTACAAGTGTAGATCAGGGGTAAAATATTCAGAGTTGGTGCAGACTTGATGGGCCAAATGCTTTCCTTCTGCACTGTAGGAATTCTTTGAGAAGTCATCCCTGTGCACTGAAGGTCTAGTCACTAATGGTGGAGTGATTAAAATAGGGAATGTGCAGGAAGCCAGAATTGGAGCAATGCTAGAGGCGATTCCAGAGATGGGGAAGAACAGGCCTTGGAGTGATTTGGAAAAATTAGTAGTTGGGATGCATGAAAAATATGCAACATTTCATTTAGATCTCATAGAATCTGACAGTGCAGAAGGGGGCCATTCAGCCCATCGAGTCTGCACTGACCACAATCCCGTCCACGCCCTATCCCCATTACCCCATGCATTTACCCTAGCTAGTCCCCCTGACACCAAGGGTAATTTAGCATAGCCAATCCACCTAACCTGCACCTGTTTGGACAGTGGGAGGAAACCAGAGCACTTGGAGAAAACCCATGCAGACACGGGGAGACTGTGCAAACAGACAGTGACCCAAGCTGGGAATCAAACTTGGGTCTGTGGTGCTGTGAGGCAGCAGTGCTAACCACTGCCACCGTGCTGCCCTCAACTCGGAGGAGGGAGAGTGAGTGGGACATAGATTTACTGTTTTGGGCAACAGGAACAGAAAAGTTGTTCCTTTTTGAAATTAGACTTGTCTGATCAGAATTTCAATCCTGGACTGACAGTAGTTTTGTAAACTCCTTTTGCAGGATATTTGAAGGGGAAGATTTACAGTCAGCAAAATGGAATCAAGTTTCACACCAAGATTTAACAGTCGCTCAATTCAGCAGCACCTGAACACCATCAGCCTTTGAATGTGGAGTGTGGGAAAAGATGACTGGACTCAGCGTGACTGGAAAAGCACCGAGACGCGCACACAACCAAATTAGTTTTCCAGTCAACAGCCTGTAAAAAGATCACACCATTCACAGCAATGTGAATCTGTGCATGTGTTGTGTGTGTGGACGAGGCTTCAACTAATCACTCAATATGGAGAGACATGATGATACTGACACCATAGAGAAACTGTGGATATGTGGGGACTGTGGGAAAGCATTCACTTGCCCATCCAAACTGGAAACTCATCGACGCACCCACACTGGGGAGAGACCCTTCAACTGCCCTGTGTTGGAAGGAATGTACTCCATCATCCTGCCGAACATTACACCAGCGAGTTCACACTGAGAGACCGTACACCTGCTGTGTGTGGGAAGGGATTCGTCCAGATGTGTAACCTACAACTACACCGGAGAGTTCATACCGGGGAGTGGCCATTCACCTGCTCAGTGTGTGGGAAGCGATTCATTAATTCATCCAACCGAGTGACACACCAGAGAGTTCACACTGAGGAGAGGCCGTTCAGCTGCATTAACTGTGGAAAGAGCTTCAGACATTGATCCAGCCTCAAAGCACATCAGCGACCTCACACTGGGGAGAGACCATTCACCTGCTCAGAGTGTGGGAAGGGATTCACTACCTCCTCCCACCTGGTGACACACCAGCGACTTCACGAGTGAGTGCAGGGAGTGGATTCTGCTGTAGCTGCTGCTGTTAATCACATCCAGGAGTGAGCCACATTCATTCTGACATCTGAGGTTTGTTTCTGCTGATGTTAACAACCCCTGTAACTGGGCTGGAGTTTAATATTCTGGATCTAGAGCTGATTGTGTTTTCAGGGTTGCCATTTCCCTTTAAGAACTGCTGTCTGTGATCATTCCCCATCAGTCAGGAACTCACATCACAGCTTCTTCACAGTGCAGAAAGAAAATTCACCAGTTCCCTCATTTGCATCAAGCAGGTCAAAGATCCCTGAGATCTTAATGACTGCCCCCAATAAAGATGGTGATGTGTGGATGGGCGATCACCATCTTTGTAAGGGGCAAATTGTCAGTGAATGGGAGGAGCTTGTTCCCCATTGTTCAGAATGAAGACAACTTGTCCATCAAACTGCATCAACTCTGAGTCCCAATGTCTGATTGAGGCAGTGCGTTGCCACAGAAGGTTAGAACTAAAGAAAAAATCGAAGATGTATTTGAGGTACTAAATTAGTATTTTGCATCTGTGTTCACTGTGTGGAAGGACAATGTAGGTACAGAAAGCAGGGACGGGTGTGTGATATAATTGAACAAATTGTCATTGGTGGTGTGGTAAATAGCGAGGAGGACAACCTTGGATTATATAGAACATAGTACAGTACAGGCCCTTCGGCCCTCGATGTTGTGCTGAGCTTTGTCCAAAACCAAAATCAAGCTATCTCACTCTGTCATCCTGGTGTGCTCCATGAGCCTATCCAATAACCGCTTGAAAGTTCCTAAAGTGTCCGACTCCACTAGCACAGCAGGTAGTCCATTCCACACCCCAACCACTCTCCTGAGTAAAGAATCAAACACCCTCCCCCCCCCCCCCCCCCCCCCACCACCCCGTTACCCAGACCGATCGTCCTCCTCCTCCACCCCCCCCCCCCCAACCAGAGAATGATCTGACCCTCCTCTCCCCCGCCCCCCCCCCCCCCCCCCACACCACTGATCTGAGTCAGAGAGCCGTTGGAAACACTGAACGCACTCTTCAGAAGCTGGAGCCCCGATTCAGACTTTTATTGAGCAGGTCCATTACGGCGCGGTTCCGGATTGGCAAACGCGGTGGTAAAGGGGGAAATGCTGAAAGTTGGGCGGGCAGTTCATTAATTCAATTTAAATCGCCATTGCACCTGTTTTGGGAGCAAAGCGGATCACCGCCATTCCCGGGTTTCAGTAAAGTGGCAATCTGCAAGGACGCAGGTGTAGATCGCACCCGAGGGACAGGGCACTGAGGAGGGACAGGGCACTGAGGAAGGCCGGTGCCCCAGTCAGGAGGAAGGAGGGGGGAGGGGGGGTGGGTGTCGGTGTTGGGGGCAGCAGCAGTGGGTGGGGGGACTTTACTCTTCCAACTCTCTTGGGCGCAAACTAAGTCCAGGGTGTCTTCACCCCCTCCCCACCCACCCACTGCAGATGGAAAACAGTCTAAATTTTCTCCCCCCCGCAAACCTCCCTTTCAGGCACCGACCTTCTGATGAGGGCATCAGCCCCACTCAGTCCCCTGATGTTGATATGAGGAGGCTGTGCAGTCTTCCCTCCCGTCGGTGGAAAAAAGTAAAGAAAGAAAGTGTCTCCGTGTCCTCTTTCCCCCTCTCCCTCCAGGGAGAGAGCACCCTCCAGCAGACGGCAGGCAGGCGATAGCTCACCTTCCTCCCCCTTCCTCCCTCCTTCTTGCAGGAAGCCAACAAATCGGCAGAAACGATAGAAAACGGGCGTCTCCAGCAAGCAAGCTCTAAAGTGTGTTACTCACAGATGTTGGCCTCTTTTTAGGTCAAACCAAATAAACAAACTCGGGTTAAATCAGGACAAAGTAAAAGGGGCAGCTCCCCAGAAGGAGGGGGAACAGCCCGAACAGAAATCAAAATACAAAGGAAACTTAAACATCAAATTAAAATGTGATTATTAGGGTCAATAACGCACCCCAACCCCTGCGGTGCCCAACGGGCGCGGAAGGTGTCAACCTCGCCCGTGGACACCGCATGCTCCCTCTCCAGGGACACCTGGCCGCGAACGTAGCCGCGGTAGAGGGGAAGACAGTCAGGATGGACGGCCCCCTCGATCGCCCGCTGCCTGGACCGGTAAATGGCGCGTTTCGCCAGGCCCAGGAGCAGGTTCACGAGGAGGTCGCCTACCCGACCCTCCCCTCCCCGCACCAGGTGTCTGTAGATCAGGAGCATGGGACTGAAGTGCAAACAGAACATCAATAAAAGGTTCTTCAGGAAAACATAAAGGGAGTGCAGCCGAAGACACACAACATAGACATGGTCCACGGAGTCCACAAGGCCACAGAAAGGGCAGTCTTCGGAGCCCGTGAACCAGTGAATCCTACGGTTGTGCGGAACTGCTGCATGCATCACCCTCCACCCCAGGTCCCCGACGTAATTGGGGGAGATCCCTCCGTAGAGGGACCTCCAGCGGGGACCTCCGCCACCTGGCGGCAACAAGGCTGGCCAACGCTCGGGCGGGATCCCACCGCACGCCTGCGCCGCCTCGAGTTTGCGTGCAGTTTCGGGGCCGAGCACGACCGTCCTAAGGTCTGGGACGGCTTTGGCCGTGTGCCGGATGGCCAGCCCCGCGGAAAAGCACAGACACACACACAACCGAATGAGTTTTCCAGTGAACAGCCAGGTTAGACTCACCGGTCGGTAATTAGCTGGGCTATCCCTATTCCCCTTGAAAATAGGAACCACATCTGCAATCCTCCGGCACCTCTCCCGGCACCTCTCCCGTCTCCATCGACGACGCAAAGATCATCGCCAGAGGCTCTGCAATCTCTTCCCTCGTCTCCCACAGAACAAAGAACAATACAGCACAAGAACAGGCCCTTCGGCCCCCCAAGCCCGTGCCGCTCCCTGGTCCAAACTAGACCATTCTTTTGTATCCCTCCATTCCCACTCCGTTCATGTGGCTATCTAGATAAGTCTTAAACGTTACCAGTGTGTCTGCCTCCACCACCTTGCCTAGCAGTGCATTCCAGGCCCCCACCACCCTCTGTAAAATATGTCCTTCTGATATCTGTGTTAAACCGCCCCCCCCCTTACCTTGAACCTATGACCCCTCGTGAACGTCACCACCGACCTGGGGAAAAGCTTCCCAGCGTTTACCCTATCTATGCCTTTTCATAATGTTATACACCTCTATTAAGTCTCCCCTCATCCTCCATCTTTCCAGGGAGAACAACCCCAGTTTACCCAATCTCTCCTCATAACTAAGCCCCTCCATACCAAGCAACATCCTGGTAAACCTCCTCTGTACTCTCTCCAAAGCCTCCATGTCCTTCTGGTAGTGTGGCGACCAGAACTGGACACATTATTCAAAATGCAGCCGAACCAACGTTCTATACATCTGCAACATCAGACCCCAACTTGCCATATGCCTTCTTCACCACCTTCTCCACCAGTGACGTCACCTTCAAGGATCTGTGGACTTGCACACCCAGGTCCCTCTGCATATCTACACCCTTTATGGTTCTGCCATTTATCGTATAGCTCCTCCTTACATTATTTCTACCAAAATGCATCACTTCGCATTCATCAGGATTGAACTCCATCTGCCATTTCTTTGCCCAAATTTCCAGCCTATCTATATCCTTCTGTAGCCTCTGACAATGCTCCTCACTATCTGCAAGTCCTGCCAATTTTGTGTCGTCCACAAACTTACTGATCACCCTAGTTACACCTTCTTCCAGATCGTTTATATAAATCACAAACAGCAGAGGTCCCAATACAGAGCCCTGCAGAACACCACTAGTCACAGGCCTCCAGCCGGAAAAAGACCCTTCCACTACCACCCTCTGTCTTCTGTGACCAAGCCAGTTCTCCACCCATCCAACCACCTCCCCCTTTATCCCATGAGATCCAACCTTTTTCACCAACCTACCATGAGGGACTTTGTCAAATGCTTTACTAAAGTCCATATAGATGGCATCCACGGCCCTTCCCTCGTCAACCATTCTGGTCACTTCTTCAAAAAACTCCACCAGGTTAGTGAGGCATGACCTCCTTCTCTCAAAACCATGCTGACTATCGTTAATGAGTTTATTCCTTTCTAAATGCACATACATCCTATCTCTAAGAATCTTCTCCAACAACTTCCCCACCACGGACGTCAAGCTCACCGGCCTATAATTACCCGGGTTAACTAACGGGACCACATTAGCTATCCTCCAATCCTCTGGGACCTCGCCTGTGCCCAGTGACGAGACAAAGATTTGCGTCAGAGGCCCAGCAATTTCATCTCTCGTCTCCCTGAGCAGCCTTGGATAGATTCCATCAGGCCCTGGGGATTTGTCAGTCTTTATATTCTCTAACAAACCTAACACTTCCTCCCTTGTAATGGAGATTTTCTCCAACGGTTCAACACTCCCCTCTGAGACACTCCCAGTCAACACATCCCCCTCCATTGTGAATACCGACGCAAAGTATTCATTTAGGATCTCCCCTACTTCTTTGGGCTCCAAGCATAATTCCCCACTTTTGTCCCTGAGGTCTGATTTTTTTTTTTCCCCTGACAACCCTTTTGTTCCTAACGTATGAATAAAATGCCTTTGGATTCTCCTTAATCCTGTCTGCCAAGGACATTTCGTGACCCCTTTTTGCTCTTCTAATTCCCCGTTTGAGTTCTTTCCTACTTTCTTTGTACTCCTCCAGAGCTCCCTCCGTTTTTAGCTGCCTGGACCTAACATGCGCCTCTTTTCTTTTTGACCAGTCCCTCAATTTCCCTGGTTATCCACAGTTCTCGAATCCTATCCTTTTTTACAGGCACATGCCTGTCCTGTGGCCCTAACAACTGTTCCTTAAAAGACTTCCACATGCCAGATGTGGATTTATCCTCAAACAGCCTCTCCCAATCAACAGCTGCCAATTTCAGCATAATCCCACTAAAGTTAGCCTTCCCCCAATCCAACACCTTACCCTTGGGACACCACTCATCCTTTTCCATCACTATCCTAAAGCTAACAGAATTGTGGTCACTATTTGCCACATGTTCCCCTACCAAAACTTTGAAGACCTGACCGGGCTCATTCCCCAGTACCAGGTCCAGTATAGCCCCCTCTCTAGTCGGGCTGTCTACATATTGTTCCAACGAACCCTCCAGTACACATTTTACAAATTCCTCCCCATCCAGAGTACCTGCCCTCAGCGATTTCCAGTCTATACCAGGGAAATTGAAGTCTCCCACTACAACAACCCTATTTTTCCTGCACCTATCCAGTATCTCCTGACATATCCATTCTTCCACTTCCCTTGGGCTGTTGGGGGGCCTGTAGTACACCCCCAACATAGTGACTGCGCCTTTCCTGTTTCTAAGCTCCACCCAGAGTGACTCGTTACACGACCCCTCTGAATTGTCCTCCCTCTGCACCGCTGTAATATGCTCTCCAACTAATACTGCTACTCCCCACCTCTTTTGGCCCCTCCTCTGTCTCGCCTAAAACACTTGTACCCTGGAATATTCAGCTGCCAGTCCGGTCCCTCTTTCAACCAGTCTCTGTCACCGCAACCACATCCAAATTCCTCGTGCGCATTAAGGCCCCAAGTTCGTCTGTCTTACCTGCTACGCTCCTTGCATTGAAGTATAAGCACTCCAGACCTCCAGGCCCAGTGAGGTCATCCTCCCCCAGAGTGCTCTTCTTCTTTGCCAGCCTTGTCCCAGCCCCAAGCTCGTCCCCAGCCTCCACACTTATAGACCTAATAGTTTGATCCCCACCCCCCTGCCATACTAGTTTAAACCCCCCCGAACTGCACTAGCAAAGCTCCCAGCCAGGATATTTGTGCCCTTCCAACTTAGTTGTGACCCCTCCCTCTTGTACAGGTGCCATCCTCTCCTGAAAACCTCCCATTGATCTATGAAAATGAAGCCCTCCCTCCTGGACCAGTCCTTTAGCCAGGCATTCATTTGTGCCAACTCCCTATTCTTAGCCTCACTGGCACGAGGCATTGGGAGCAGCCCAGAGATGGCCACCCTAGTGACCCTACTTTTTAACCTATTTCCCAACTCCCTGAATTGCTCTCTTAGGATCCCCCTACTCTTCCTATCTACGTCATTTCCACCAATGTGTATAATGACATCCGTTTCATTATCTTCCCCTTTTAATATGCCTCCTATCCGCTTGGAGACATCCGTGACCCCAGCACCAGGTAGGCAGACTACCATCCTGGAGTCCTGTTCGCCCCCACAGAATCGCCTGTCTGTGCCTCTAACTGATGCATCCCCCACCACTATCGCTCTCCTAACCCCTCTCTTCCCTTTCCGGGCCACAGAGCCTGACTGTGTGCCAGTGACCTGGTCACTGTGTCTTACCCCTGGAGAGGCACACTCCTCCACACTATCTAAAACAATATACCTGTTTTGGAGTGGGACAACCACAGGTGACCCCTCTTCTAACTGTTCACTCCCCTCCCCTCTCACACCTGTCACCAAGCCCTTCCTATTTTGAGAGACCACCACTGGAGTCCCCCTTGTACTTTACCCTTCTGCCCTTTACTCCTCCTAACTGTGACCCACGTGTCTTCCTCCCGATGCCCCGGTGTAACTAGTTGCCTATAACTCCTGTCAATTTTTCTCCCATTTTCCCTGACTAGACTAAGGTCAGCGATCTGCAGCTCCAGTTCCATGACACGGTCCCTCAAGAGCTGCAGTTCCACGCACCTGGCACATATGTGAACCTCTGGGAAGCTAGGTGTTTGCAGGAACTCCCACATCCCACATCGGAAGCACTGAACTGGCCGATCACTCATACCTGCCCTTATCCTTTATAGGGTTGGGTAAAAAAATAACTAGCCTTGCCTCGCCCTTTCAGCCTAAGCCCTGTGAGCCAAAGCCCTTATAGTGCACACTCTGCTACCCACTCACTCCACTGCCCGCTCCCGACGCTGCCCACTGTATAGTGCAGCCGGCTTTTTATGCTCCCTGCGAACCCCCCAGGTAACTGCCTTTTATACTAAGACTCAACCTCCCAGAATCCCCTTCAGCTGACCTCACTTCCTCAATTCAAAACCCTGAAAAAAGCCCGCGAAATATACTAGGAATACCCTTAAATGAATAATTAAATCACTTCTTTGCTTACTCTCAGCACTCCTGCTAAGACTCTCTCCCCCAGTCAAACAAAGAGGTCGATCCCCACCCCCCTGCCATATTGTTCCAAAGAACTCTCCTGTACGCATTTCACAAATTCCTCCCCATTCAGAGGCCCTGCTCTCAGCGATTTCCAGTTTATACCAGGGAAATTGAAGTCACTACAACAACCCTATTTTTCCTGCACCTATCCAGTATCTCCTGACATATCCGAACTCCCACTTCCCTTGGGCTGTTGGGGGGCCTGTAGTATACTCCCAACATAGTGACTGCACCCTTCCTGTTTCTAAGCTCCACCCAGAGTGACTTGTTACACAACCCCTCTGAATTGTCCTCCCTCTGCACCGCTGTAATATGCTCTCCAACTAATACTGCTACTCCCCCACCTCTTTTGGCCCCTCCTCTGTCTCACCTAAAACACTTGTACCCCGGAATGTTCAGCTGCCAGTCCTGTCCCTCTTTCAACCAAGTCTCTGTCACCGCAACCACATCCAAATTCCTCGTGAGCATTAAGGCCCTCAGTTCGTCTGTCTTACCTGCTACGCTCCTTGCATTGAAGTATAAGCACTCCAGACCTCCAGGCCCAGTGAGGTCATCCTCCCCCAGAGTGCACTTCTTCTTTGCCAGCCTTGTCCCAGCCCCAATCTCGTCCCCAGCCTCTACACTTGTAGATCTAATATTTTGATCCCCACCCCCCTGCCATACTAGTTTAAACCCCCCCGAACTGCACTAGCAAAACTCCCAGCCAGGATATTCGTGCCCTTCCAACTTAGTTGTGACCCGTCCTCCTTGTACAGGTGCCATCCTCTCCTGAAAACTTCCCATTGAACTAGGAAAATGAAGCCCTCCCTCCTGGACCAGTCCTTTAGCCAAGCATTCAATTGTACTAACTCCCTATTCTTAGCCTCACTGGCATGAGGCATTGGGAGCAGCCCAGAGATGGCCACCCTGGAGGCCCTACTTTTTAGTCTATTTCCCAACTCCCTGAATTGCTCTCGTAGGATCCCCCTGCTCTTCCTATCTACGTCATTTGCACCAATGTGTACAATGACATCCGTTTCTTTATCTTCCGCTTTTTAAGATGCCTCCTATCCGCTTGGAGACATCCAGTACCCCAGCACCAGGTAGGCAGACTACCATCCTGGAGTCCCGTTTGCACCCACAGAATCGCCTGTCCGTGCCTCTAACCGACGCATCCCCCACCACTATTTCTCTCCTAACCCCTCTCTTTCCTTTCTGGGCCACAGAGCCTGACTCTGCCAGTGACCTGGTCACTGTGGCTTACCCCTGGAGAGTCATCCTCCTCCACACTATCCAAAACAATATGCTTGTTTTGGAGGGGGACAACCACGGGTGACCCCTCCACTAATTGCTCACTCCCCTCCCCTCTCACACCTGTCGCCGAGCCCTTCCTATTATGAGAGACAGCCACTGGAGTACTCTCTGGTACATTACCCTTCTGACCTTTACTCCTCCTAACTGTGACCCACATGTCTTCCTCCCGATGCCCCGGTGTAACTAGTTCCCTATAACTCGTGTCAATTATTCTCTCATTCTCCCTGACTAGACCAAGGTCAGCAATCTGCAGCTCCAGTTCCGTGACACGGTCCTTCAGGAGCTGCAGTTCCACGCACCTGGCACAAATGTGGTCCTCCGGGAGGCTAGGTGTTTCCAGGAACTCCCACATCCCACAGCGGAAGCACAGAACTGGCCTATCATTCATAGTTACCCTTTTCCTGTATAGGTTTGGATAAAAATAACTTGCCCTGCCTCGCCCTTACCGCCTAAGCCCTCTGAGCCAAAGCCCTGACAGCTCCCACTCTGCTTCACTTGCTCCACTGCCCGCTCGTAAGTGCTGCCTGCCTTTTAAAGCCAGCAACAAACCTCCCCAGGCCTACTTCCGGTTTTGAAAAAAAAACCCTCCGATTTTACGCACAAAATTAACTGAAAAAAAAAATAAATCTCCACTAAAAAACACTCTCTCTTACCCTCAGCTCTCTCTGTGGAACAGTGAGGCTGAAACCTCCAAGGCAATCCCTTTTTAAAGCCAGCAACAAACCTCCCCAGGCCGAGTAACCTGGGGTACATCCCATCCGGACCCGGCGACTTATCTATCTTGATGCCATTCAAAGATTCCAGCACAACCTCTTTCTTAAAGTCCACATACTCAATCTTTTCAGTCCACCACAAGCCCGCAGTACATCCACCCAGGTCCTTCTCCTCTGTGAAAACAGAGGCAAAATACTAATTGAGCACCTCTGCCATTTCTACTGGTTCCGTACAGACTTTCCCGCCTTCACCTTTTATAGGCTCTATTCCATCACGTCTCATCCTTTTACTCTTCACATATTTATAGAATGCCTTGGGGTTCTCCTTAATCCTACCTGCCAGGGCCTTCTCGTGACCCATTCTGGCTCTCCTAATTTCCTTCTTTAGTCCCTTCCGACAAGTCGTATACTCTTCTAAATCCCTATCTTTGCCAAGCTCTGAGTCTTTTGTACGCTTTCCTTTTCTTCTCGACTAGGTCCCGCACAGCTTTCGTGCACCACGGTTCCTTTAACTGACCAACACCTCCCTGTCTGCTCGGAACATTGTTCTGTAGAACTCTAGACAGGCATTCCTTGAAAAACTGCCACCTCTCTTCAGTACATTTCCCTGAGAATACCTCCTTCCAATTTACTCCTCTAATTTGCTGTCTAATGTCTTCATATTTCCCCTTACTCCATATAAACACTTTCCTGGCTTGCCTGATCCTCTCGTTTTTTCTAATGCAAGCCTAAAGGAGATAGTTATGACCGCTATCCCCAAGATGCTCTCCCACTGAGAGATCTGACACCTGTCCAGGTTCATTGGTCAGTATCAGATCAAGTACAGCCTCTCCTCTTGTAGGCTTGTCCACATGCTGTGTCAGGAAACCCTCCTGAACACACCTAATGAACTCTTTCCCATCCAATCCCCTTACCCTCGGGATATTCCAATCTATGTTTGGGAAATTAAAGTCTCCCATCACAACAACTCTGCTATTACTGCATCTCTCCAGGATCTGTTACCCTATCTGCTCCTCCACCTCCCTGTTACTATTAGGCGGCCTGTAGAAAACTCCCAGCAAAGTGACCGGCCCCTTTGCACTCTGTACCTCCACCCACAGAGACTCGGTGGACAATCCCTCCACAGCATACACCTTCTCTACAGCTGTGACACTATCCCTGATCAGCAGTGCCACTCCACCCCCTCGCTTACCTCCCTCCCTGTCCTTCCTGAAACATCTGAATCCCGGCACCTGGAGTATCCAGTCCTGTCCCTGAGACATCCAAGTCTCCGTAATGGCCACCACATCATACTTCCAGGCATCGATCCACGCTCTGAGCTCATCCCCTTTATTCACTATACTCCTGGCATTAAAGTAAACACATCTCAATCCTATGGTCTGAGCTCTCCCCTTAATTCCCTGTCCATCCACCCTCTTGCACTGCCTATAACCCTTCTCTGTTTGCGAGCGACCTTCCTCACTCTGATCCCCTCCCCCCAACCTATCGAGTTTAAACTCTCCCCAGTCGCCTTCGCCAACCTTCCTGCCAGGATATTGGTCCCCCTGGGATTCAAGTGCCACCCGTTTTTTGTGTACAGGTCACACTTGCCCCTAAAGAGGTCCCAATGGTCCAGGAACCTGAATCCCTGCCCCCTACACCAGTCCCTCAGCCACACATTCATCCTCCACCTCACTCCATTCCTGCCCTCACCTTCCCATGGCACAGGCAGCAATCCTGAGATTACTACCTTTGCTTTCCTCCTTCTCAGCTGTCTCCCTAATTCCCGATACTCCCTTTTCATGACCCCTTCCCCCTTCCTTCCCACATCAGCGGTACCAATATGTACCGCTACCTCCGGCTCCTCTCCCTCCCACCTCAGGATTTCTGGGATTCGCCCAGCGACATCCTGGATCCCGGCCCCAGGGAGGCAGACCACCATCCGAGACTCCCGCCTGCCTCCGCAAAATCGCCTGTCCGTCCCCCTGACTGCCGAGTCCCCGATTAATACTGCCTTCCCCTCTTTTCTTTAGCCCTCTGAGTTACAGGGCCAGACTCCACCCTGGAGACACGGCCACTGCTGCTTCCCCCAGGCGGGCTGTCCCCCCCAACAGTACTCAGGCAGGAGTACTTGTTGTGTAGGGGCACATCCACCGGGGTGCCCTCAATCACCCGAGCTTCACCCTTCCTGGCCGTCACCCACTTGGCCTCCTCCCGTGGACCACCTGATGATAGGGACACGAACATTGGGGTGTTGCCCCAGTCCCCCGACATGCTAAAGAAGAACTCTGGGTTGTAACCGGTCGGGTGGAACGGAGCCGCGGGGGCCCCGCTGCCACCCGGCCCCGGGGACTCCTCGCCGGGGGACTGAGGCAGCACAGGCTTCGATTTACAGGGTGCCTTGCCCCCTTTTTTCAGGGGACAAGGCACAAAGACAGGTGGGGGCACGGCAGGAGATGACTCACAAGGGGGGAGGGGCACGCAGACCTCGAACTCCACGGTGCCCGAGGGGCCCCGCCTCTTTTTGTTAACCTGCCCTCGGGCAGGTGAGGCCCCTCGCCCTCTGCCCCTCTTCGCCTTGCTGCACCCCCCCTGTCCCCCCCGTCATGTCCCCCCGAGGTGGCGGTGTCACCAGTTTTGCCGGCTCGGGGTCGCTAACCCCCCCATGCTTGGGCCCATGATCCCGGGCGCCGGACCCAGCACTAGGGCCAGGAGAGCCCACGTGCCCGGTTGATGGTGGTGGGGGGGGGGGGCGCAGGTGGAGACTGAGGTGGTCCCCAAGCCGGCTGCTGGGGTGGTTGGGGTGTCTTCCCTGGGGGCCGGGGTTCCGGTACCCCCCTTCTTTTTCGTGGGTCCCTTCTGGGCCTTTTGGCCGCGCGGGGGCTCCGCTCCCCCCCCGCCGGCAGCTGAGGTGGCAGCTGCTGCCGGCGGGGGCTCCGCTCCCCCCCCGCCGGCAGCTGAGGTGGCAGCTGCTGCCGGCGTGGCCTCCCCTCGCGGGGGGGCAGATGGTACTCGCTTGGGGGGAGAGGGGGTTGCGGTGCCAGCTGCGGCCGCCTTGGGTTGGTGGTCGGCGGCCTTGGAGACGGGGCAGTTTTTCCGCACGTGCCCCGCCTCCTTACAGGCATGGCACCGCACACCGTCCGCGGACCAAAAGACCCGGTACGTGGTCCCCTCGTGGGGGACATTGAACCCTCCCTCCAGTTCCTCCTCCCGGGCCAGGCGGACAAAAACCTGGCGCCGGAAGGAGTATATGTGGCGGAGGGAGGGGTCCCGAAGGCCGAGCGGGATCGGCTGCACCCCGAACCTGACCTCCCCCAGTAGATGGAGGTGGGGGAGGAGGAGCTCACTCGGTAGGAAGGGCGGGACGTTCGATATTACTATCTTGTGGGCGGTGGCCTCCAAAGGGTCCACCGCCAGGAACGTCCCGCCCACCGTGAGCCCCTTTTCCAGGGCGAGGCGAACCGCCCGCTCGGCCTTCAGGAAGAATACGGCCCGGCCGTACATCTTTGAGGCCGCGACAATGGCTGAGGGGCCGACAACCCCAGCCATTGCCTTAACGCAGGCCTCGATAGACATGTCGGGGTGGGCGTAGCACTTCACCCCGAGCTGCCGCGTGATTAAAGAGAATGGCGGCAGGGCCTTGGGAGCGGCGGGGGCTCTGGCAGCCGCCACGCCCGCATAGGTGGGCCGAGAAGGCCCTGCCACCGGCGACGCTGGTGATGTCGCCATTGTATCAGGGGAAGTGCTACGCCCACCCCGAGACTGCCCAGATGCACGGCAGGGCGTATGTGGGATGGGGAAGATAAGGCAGGGTGGGGTAGGCGGGGGAGGGTGTAGGTGCTCTCTCCCCGGAGCGAGAGAGGGAGAGAGGAGGTTGGAGGAGCAGGAGGGAGATGAGGCACAAGGCCGGTGCCCCAGTCAGGAGGGAAAAGGGGAGGGGGTGCCGGTCCCGGGGGCAGCAGCAGTGGGTAGGGGAATTAGGAAAAGGCCTTCACCCCCCCCACTGCAGATGGAAAAGAGACAGTCCAAACGCCTTCGCCCCCCCCCTTCTCCTCCAGTCACTCCCTGTCCTCTCTTCCTCCCTCCCCCCGGGGAGAGCGCACCCTCCAGAGGCCGGATGGCAGGCAAGCAGGCAGTCAGGCAGTCCAGACGGCAGGTAGGCCAAATGGCAAGCAGGCAGGCAGGCAGTCCAGACGGCAGGCAGCCCAGACGGCAGGCAGGCAGGCAGTCCAGACGGCAGGCAGGTAAGCAGGCCAGACGGCAGGCAGGTAAGCAGGCCAGACGGCAGGCAGGCAGGTAAGCAGGCCAGACGGCAGGCAGGCAGGTAAGCAGGCCAGACGGCAGGCAGGCAGGTAAGCAGGCCAGACGGCAGGCAGGCAGGTAAGCAGGCCAGACGGCAGGCAGGCAGGTAAGCAGGCCAGACGGCAGGCAGGCAGGTAAGCAGGCCAGACGGCAGGCAGGCAGGTAAGCAGGCCAGACGGCAGGCAGGCAGGTAAGCAGGCCAGACGGCAGGCAGGCAGGTAAGCAGGCCAGACGGCAGGCAGGCAGGTAAGCAGGCCAGACGGCAGGCAGGCAGGTAAGCAGGCCAGACGGCAGGCAGGCAGGTAAGCAGGCCAGACGGCAGGCAGGCAGGTAAGCAGGCCAGACGGCAGGCAGGCAGGTAAGCAGGCCAGACGGCAGGCAGGCAGGTAAGCAGGCCAGACGGCAGGCAGGCAGGTAAGCAGGCCAGACGGCAGGCAGGCAGGTAAGCAGGCCAGACGGCAGGCAGGCAGGTAAGCAGGCCAGACGGCAGGCAGGCAGGTAAGCAGGCCAGACGGCAGGCAGGCAGGTAAGCAGGCCAGACGGCAGGCAGGCAGGTAAGCAGGCCAGACGGCAGGCAGGCAGGTAAGCAGGCCAGACGGCAGGCAGGCAGGTAAGCAGGCCAGACGGCAGGCAGGCAGGCAACAGGCAGGCCGGGCAAGGCAGGCAGCAGCTCACCTCCCTCCTTCCTCCCCGCAGGGAGCGAAAAACAAACAAACCCAACAAAACAAAAACAAAAACCGGGCGTCTCCGTGAGCAAAAACGAGAAAAAAAAATAAAGGTACTCACAAAAAAAAGAAAAGAAAACAAACCCACAGTTTCCGCCCGGCTCCGACCCGGGGCCCCCCGCGTCTCGGGCGAACGTGAACTCACCCCACCCCGGAAACAAAGTGCAGGCGCTGCCCCAGAGGAGGCACGTTTCAGGCCGTCTGAAGCTCAATTCTCATTCAGAGAGAAGCAGCAGCAGCTTTGCTGGGCACGAGTGAGCAGCTGAACAAGCTCATTGCCCACTTCCGCATTCAGACAATAGGGGAGCTCTGATTGGCTGGAGGACCCGAGCCCTTCCGGTCCTTCCACTCTTCCCATTGGCCAATACCTCAGCATGAAGGTCAAAGGTGGGCACTCCCTCGCACATGCGCAGAGTCCCTTCTCCCTTGGACATGCGCAGTCCTAGGCCAGGGGTGGAGGGGGAGATCACCGAGCGGCTTCTCGCTCTGGCCGGAGCCGTCAGCCGGTTGCCTGGAAACCTTGGCTCGAGGAGGTGTAGGGGGAGGGGAACAATGGTGGGGGCGGGGCTCCCGGGTCCGCGCGCCCGGGCCTGCACACTGGAACCCGGAGACGTCACCGCGTAGAATTCTGATTCCTATTGGCTGATTCAGGCAGCGCTCCGTTGTGACGTCACAATGCGGACGGTAGCCAATGAGCTTCAGAGCGAAACTCCCTCCTCTGTCCATCCTCTACCGCGGCTCCGTTCGCGGCCGGGTGTCCCTGGAGAGGGAGCATGCGGTGTCCACGGGCGAGGTTGACGCCTTCCGCGCCCGCTGGGCACCGCAGGGGTCGGGGTGCGTTATCGACCCGAATAATCACATTTTAATTTGATGTTTTTAAGTTTCCTTTGCACTTTGTACCATGCCTCGGGACATCCTTTCTTGCAGCGTATCAGGTAGACAACGTTGGCCGAATTGCAAGAGCATGTACCGTGTACCTGGAGGATGGTGTTCTCACGTGAGATGATGGCATCTGTGTCGATGATCCAGCACGTCTTGCAGAGGTTGCTGTGGCAGGGTTGTGTGGTGTCGTGGTCACTGTTCTCCTGAAGGCTGGGTAGTTTGCTGCGGACAATGGTCTGTTTGAGGTTGTGCGGTTGTTTGAAGGCAAGAAGTGGGGGTGTGGGGATGGCCTTGGCGAGATGTTCGTCTTCATCAATGACATGTTGAAGGCTCCGGAGGAGATGCCGTAGCTTCTCCGCTCCGGGGAAGTACTGGACAATGAAGGGTACTCTGTCCACTGTGTCCTGTGTTTGTCTTCTGAGGAGGTCGGTGTGGTTTTTCGCTGTGGCGCGTTGGAACTGTTGATCAATGAGTCGAGCGCCATATCCTGTTCTTGTGAGGGCATCTTTCAGCGTCTGGAGGTGTCTGTTGCGATCCTCCTCATCCGAGCAGATCCTGTGTATACGGAGGGCTTGTCCCGAGGCATGGTACATTGGGGAAACCATGCAGACGCTGCGACAACGGATGAATGAACACCGCTCGACAATCACCAGGCAAGACTGTTCTCTTCCTGTTGGGGAGCACTTCAGCGGTCACGGGCATTCGGCCTCTGATATTCGGGTAAGCGTTCTCCAAGGCGGCCTTCGCGACACACGACAGCGCAGAGTCGCTGAGCAGAAACTGATAGCCAAGTTCCGCACACACGAGGACGGCCTCAACCGGGATATTGGGTTCATGTCACACTATTTGTAACTCCCACAGTTGTGTGGACCTGCAGAGTTTCACTGGCTGTCTTGTCTGGAGACAATACACATCTTTTTAGCCTGTCTTGATGCTCTCTCCACTCACATTGTTTTGTTTCTTAAAGACTTGATTAGTGTCTTTATAAGCTCTGTTTGTGAACAGAATTCCCAAACACCTGAAGAAGGGGCTTAGAGCTCCGAAAGTTTGTGTGGCTTTTGCTACCAAATAAACCTGTTGGACTTTAACCTGGTGTTGTTAAACTTCTTACTGTGTTTACCCCAGTCCAATGCCGGCATCTCCACATCATGATTGCCCAAAGGAGGCAGAGAGTGGGTATGCATGGGTCTTCTTCTAAATGGAGGTCAGTCACCAGTGGTGTGCCACAGGGATCTGTTCTGGGACCCTTGCTGTTTGTCATTTTCATAAATGAACTGGATGAGGAAGCGGAGGGATGGGTTGGTAAGTTTGCCGACGACACGAAGGTTGGTGGGGTTGTGGATAGTCTGGAGGGATGTCAGAAGTTACAGAGGGACATAGATAGGATGCAAGACTGGGTGGAGAAGTGGCAGATGGACTTCAACACAGATAAATGCGTAGTGGTCCATTTTGGCAGGTCAAATGGGATGAAGGAGTACAATATAAAGGGAAAGACTCTTCGTACTGTAGAGGATCAGAAGGACCTTGGGGTCCAGGTCCATAGGACACTAAAATCGGCCCCGCAGGTGGAGGAGGCCAAGGTTAAGAAGGCGTATGGTGTGCTGGCCTTTATCAATCGAGAGATTGAGTTTAGGAGTCCGGGGATAATGATGCAGCTATATAAGACCCTCGTCAGACCCCACTTGGAGTACTGTGCTCAGTTCTGGTCGCCTCATTACAGGAAGGATGTGGAAAAGATTGAAAGGGTGCAGAGGAGATTTACAAGGATGTTGCCTGGATTGAGTGGCATGCCTTATGAGGATAGGCTGAGGGAGCTCGGTCTTTTCTCCTTGGAGAGACGTAGGATGAGAGGAGACCTAATAGAGGTATATAAGATATTGAGAGGCATAGATCGGGTGGACTTTCACAGGCTTTTTCCCAGGGTGGAAATGTCTGCTACGATAGGACACAGGTTTAGGTGCTGGGGGTAGGTACAGGGGAGATGTTAGGGGGAAGTTTTTCACACAGAGGGTGGTGGGCGAGTGGAATCGGCTGCCGTCAATGGTGGTGGAGGCAAACTCAATGGGGTCTTTTAAGAGACTCCTGGATGAGTACATGGGACTTAATAGGATGGAGGGTTATAGGTCGGCCTAAAAGGTAGGGATATGTTCGGCACAATTTGTGGGGCCGAAGGGCCTGTTTTGTGCTGTAGTTTTTCTATGTTTCTATGAGATAGCAGGGGCATGCTGGGCTGAATGGTCTCCACCTGCAGCCTGTGAATCTCAGCCTCCTGCTTTTGTGCAGGTTAAAAGGGACAGATTTCAGTGCAGCCTCTTCCCTGTATATGTATTTAAAGAGATGGGTTTCTCTTTAGCTCTGAGTGACCGATATAACAATTGGTTGGAGGCCCATTTCCCACTCAGTCCTCCAGCACCTTCCCAGTCTCTCTATTAGTGCGACGCCCAAGGCAGTTTCCAAACTGGGGCGCAGGCCCCATTATTCTCAGCTAAATTCAGCCCTCAGCTCCGTCACCTGGCTGTCATTGACACGAGCAATAGAGAGACAGAAAGGAGCAGCAGGCGCAAATGCGAAGTCGAAACTTGTGGCTTTAAATGAACTGCTTGGATTTCTGTGACAATCAATAATTTTGAAAAACTGAATTCTAAATCCAGTGAACAAATTAAAGAATCACATGACAAAACTTAAATTTTTCTGACTTTTAGTCGAACAAACTGGAAGCAACAATGGCTAAACACTTTTTGTGGGGAACATAGTCCTTAAACTGTCAAATTGAATTTATCCTTTTACTCTGAACACAATCAAATATCCCACTCAACGGTTATATTTTACTCTGTCTTGGACACCCAATTATTCAAAACCAGTCCAAAGTAATTCTTCACTCCCCGAGGGTTTATTTCTACTGTTTTCCTTTTCCAGACTGGCAACCTTTAATCCCAGAACTGTCTTTCACAGTGATGGTTCCCCAGGGCATTTTCCCAATAACAAAAGCAAGGCGAATCTTCCAGCCTTGTTTCACAATTGTCAGGAATTTGTGACCAACATTGAATATAGGAGCAGAACTAGGCCATTCGGCCCTTTGAGTCTGCTCCACCACTTATTTGCATTATGGCTGATCTATTTGTCTTGCATTCCACATTCTCATTCTGCAGCCGATACTTTTGAATCTCTTATCCAACAAGAATTGGTACAAAGGCAAAATTCTGCTGTTGCTGGAATCTGAAACAAAAGCAGAAAATGCTGGACAATCTCAGCAAGTCCGACAGCATCTGTAAAGAGAGAATAGAGACAACATTTTGAGTCAGGATGAATCTTTGTCAGAGCTGAAGACAAGGAAAATCGGACAAAATTTATCCTGTGAGGGTCAAGAATTGGGAAGCAATCCATTAAACCTCCTCTGAACCACTTTCAATGCATTTGTATCATTTCTTGAATAGGAGACAAAGCTGCACCCAGTTTTCAAGATGCAGTTTCAGCAACGCCCTGCATAACTGAAGCAGAACATCTTTACTTCTATGTTCAATTTCTCTCGTAATAAAGGATTGCATTCCATTTGTAAGAAGTTTAATTTATTTGTACTAAGATTTATGGGGGTTCTCTTGTTTACAATAACCTCCCCAATTGTAAATCACACCAAGTTCCAGTGTCTTAACCATATGGCAAGACAGAACAATTTAAATGGTGAATTCAGAAAGTTAATTAACCATTAAAAATGTAACAAGTCAGAACGATAAAAGGTAAAGTATCGATTAACAGTTAATAGAGAAAGCTTAACTTTAACAATTGAACAGACTTCTCTCCATCCCTCTCAGACCAGGACATGAAGTGACCGCTCCAAAAACATGGATAACTTGTAAAACCAACGGCTCTCAACACCTCTCTGTAAACATCTCTCCCTCCACCTCTTTTTACCAAATTGGCTTCTCAAGACTACTTTTTTATACTTTAAAAATGTCAAAAGCCCATCTTAGCCAATTCCCATAAATCTTCAATTATAAACTAAAATAGACATGAGTTTTCAGATGATTTGAAAAGAAATGAACTGTCTGCTGAAAGGATTAACTTTTCTACAGAACCTAAAGGGATGGGGAGTGAGCAGCAAAAAATTGGCACACAATTACATCATTTTACACAAGTATAAAAATCAAAACAAACTCGATTGTAAACTTCAGCTCTTCATTTTTTTGTTATATTCCAGAACCTATTTACTTTAATTTGATCAGTTTTTGTTAGGGATGGACAACTTCTGTTCTTTACAAACTGCTTCACTCATTTTGTTGATTCTACATGGGCTCGAGAGTCAGAAGCCAGACTTTATCATCCTTATCCTTTTTCCCCTTTTGCCACCACTCCCTCTGTTTTGCGGGAGGGTCGTGGGGTTTCCAATCAGAACTAATCATTTTATCATAAAAGTTAAATACTGTGGATGCTGGAATCTGAAACAACAACAGAAAATGCTGGAAAATGTCAGCAGGTCTGACAGATCTGTGGGGACAGAATAGAGCCAATGTTTCAAGTATGGATGACCCTTCATAAGAGCTGTTATGAAGTGTCTTCCAGACTCGAAACGTTGGCTCTATTCTCTAATAATTTTATCAATAAGTTTCTTGTTCTTAGTTCCAAATGGCAGGTAAGAGACCTGTCCGGTCCCCACTCGAGCTCTGATTTTTCACTGGCCATGCTTGGGTCGGATTGCAACCATTAGAATCCACTCTCAGACGTCTGCGTTTCAGTCCAGTGCTACTTGGAGTATGCTGGCACTTCACTGAATATCGGATCACAAGTCCCTCACAGTTCTTATCACAAATTTGGGATATAATAATTTAAACAATGCCTGAGAACGCTTTTTAACTTCTTAACCAACTACCTACCACTGTTTGTTGATTGGTCAGATCTCCTCTTCACAGATTCGGGAATCTCAGCTGCTGAACACCAGCCGGTCCTGGAATAAGTTTAATTCTAACTCATTCTGAGTAAATATTCTCACCAGGTCCTCTGTCTGGGCCCTGCTAAGCAGCTTTAATGGTTCATGATTGCAGAAACTGAGCAGTCACAGGAATGTGGTCAAGATAGTCCAGTCCCATAATGCCTCGCATTCAATCTGCAGTCCTTCAATTATAACAGAATATGTGGCTGTATGTAGCTGCCTCGGCCGTGGTCAACCCCAACACTGCCTTCTTGAACTGCTACAATGCCTGAGGCGTAAGTACACTGTAAGAAGTCTCACAACACCAAGTTAAAGTCCAACAGGTTTATTTGGTAGCAAACACCACTAGCTTTCGGAGCGCTGCTCCTTCGTCAGGTGAGTGGGAGTTCTGATCATAAAAAATCCTGTTTTGTGAACAGAACTTCCACTCACCTGACGAAGGAGCAGCACTCCGAAAGCTAGTGGCGTTTGCTACCAAATAAACCTGTTGGACTTTAACTTGATGTTGTGAGACTTCTTATGATGCTTATCCCAGTCCAACGCCGGCACCTCCACATTGTGTAAGTACATCCACAGTGATATTAGGGAAAGATTTCCAGCTGCACATTCCAGACTTTCCCTAGACTGTAGATGGATACCAGATTGATATATTCCATTCAACCACACCCAAGATGAGTTATTCCAATTCCTTTATTGTCCAGGACAATATATTCACAATATCTTTGAAACAGAATTTAAACATTCCCATTTGATTTCAGGTATTAACATATTCTGTTAGTTTGTTCTTTATTGTCAATGTCAGGCTGGGGTTGTTCTCCTTGGAGCAAAGGACAAGATTCTGACAGGTTTAGATAAGGTGGACAAAGAAAAACTGTTCCCATTAGCTGATGGGAGAAGGAGAGGGGGTCACAGATATAAAGTTTCGGGTCAGAGATGTAGGAGGGGATCTGAGGAAGAATATTTTGATGCAGCGAATGGTAATGACCTGAACGCGCTGCCTACGAGGGTGGAGGAAGTGGAGACAATAAACAATTACAAAGGAAATTGGATGGGCATTTGGGGGGTTTCAAACAGAAATGCTGACTAAATATCTCTGAACTTCCTCACACTCTGTCACTCGGTGATCCGTGTGAAATTTGAAACCATGTATTCGCAACAAGACACAAAGAGCATCAGCCCACTGGAGGCCAAGTTGTGAGACTGGTCAGTCCAGCAGAAAGAAACCCTCCGACCCTCCCCATTGACCAACTGTGAGAATGAACAAAATGCAGTCCTGGATGTAACTGAGAGCAGAAACAATCACAGCAGAATCCAACCCCTGGAATCACTCGTGAACTTGTTGGTGTCTCAGCAGCTGGGATGAATCTCTGAATCCCTTCCCACACTGAGAGCAGGTGAACGGCCTCTCCCCAGTGTGAACTCGCTGGTGTCTCTGCAGGCTGGACAACTGAGTGAATCCATTCCCACACTAAGAGCAGGTGAATGACCTCTCCCCAGTGTGAATGCGCTGGTGTCTCCGCAGGCTGGATAACTGACTGAACCCCTTCCCACACTGAGAGCAGGTGAATGGTCTCTCCCCAGTGTGAATGCGCTGGTGTCGCTGCAGGTCAGATAATTGACTGAACCCCTTCCCACACTGAGAGCAGTTGAATGGCCTCTCCCCAGTGTGAACTCGCTGGTGTCTCCGCAGGGCGGATAAATCAATGAATCCTTTCCCACACTGAGAGCAGGTGAATGGCCTCTCCCCAGTGTGAACTCGCTGGTGTGTCCGCAGGGTGGATAACCGAGTGAATCCCTCCCCACACTGAGAGCAGGTGAACGGCCTCTCCCCAGTGTGAACTCGCTGGTGTCTCCGCAGGGTGGATAGAACATAGACATAGAACATAGAAAGTCACAGCACAAACAGGCCCTTCGGCCCACAAGTTGCGCCGATCACATCCCCACCTCTAGGCCTATCTATAGCCCTCAATCCCATTAAATCCCATGTACTCATCCAGAAGTCTCTTAAAAGACCCCAACGAGTTTGCCTCCACCACCACCGACGTCAGCCGATTCCACTCACCCACCACCCTCTGAGTGAAAAACTTACCCCTGACATCCCCCCTGTACCTACCCCCCAGCACCTTAAACCTGTGTCCTCTCGTAGCAACCATTTCAGCCCTTGGAAATAGCCTCTGAGAGTCCACCCTATCCAGACCCCTCAACATCTTGTAAACCTCTATCAGGTCACCTCTCATCCTTCGTCTCTCCAGGGAGAAGAGACCAAGCTCCCTCAACCTATCCTCATAAGGCATGCCCCCCAATCCAGGCAACATCCTTGTAAATCTCCTCTGCACCCTTTCAATGGCTTCAACATCTTTCCTGTAATGAGGTGACCAGAACTGCGCGCAGTACTCCAAGTGGGGTCTAACCAGGGTCCTATAAAGCTGCAGCATTATCTCCCGACTCCTAAACTCAATCCCTCGATTAATGAAGGCTAGTACGCCATACGCCTTCTTGACCGCATCCTCCACCTGCGAGGCCGATTTAAGAGTCCTATGGACCCGGACCCCAAGGTCCTTCTGATCCTCTACACTGCTAAGAATGGTACCCTTCATTTTATACTGCTGCTCCATCCCATTGGATCTGCCAAAATGGATCACTATCAAAATGGATAAATCAGTGAATCCCTTCCCACACTGAGAGCAGGTGAATGGTGTCTCCCCAGTATGAACTCGCTGGTGTATCCGCAGGCTGGATGACCGAGTGAATCCCTTCCCACACTGACAGCAGGTGAACGGCCTCTCCCCAGTGTGAACTCGCTGGTGTGTCTGCAGGGTGGATAAATCAGTGAATCCCTTCCCACACTGAGGGCAGGTGAATGGCCTCTCCCCAGTGTGAACTCGCTGGTGTCTTTGCACGTTGGATAACCGAGTGAATCCCGTCCCACACTGAGAGCAGGTGAACGGTCTCTCCCCAGTATGAACTCGCTGGTGTCTCTGCAGGCTGGATAACTGAGTGAATCCCTTCCCACACTGAGAGCAGGTGAAGGGCCCCTCCCCAGTGTGAATTCGCTGGTGTGTCTGCAGGTGGGATGGTTGACTGAATCCCTTCCCACACTGAGAGCAAGTAAATGGCCTCTCCCCCGTGTGGCTGCGCCAATGAGCTTCCAGCTCAGATGGGTATTTGTATCTCTTCCCACAGTCCCCACATTTCCATGGTTTCTCCATGGTGCAGGTGTCCTTTCCTCTCTCTTCAGTTGACAACTCGTCCACACACAGAACAGTCCCCCCACCCCCGCTGTGAATGGTGTGATATTTATTCAGGCTGTGTAACTGGTTCAAGCTCAGTGCACTGGAACACACTCACTCCAGTCTGGCAGCGTGTTGGCACTTTTCCAGTCACACTGATGTTTGAAATCTTTTCAAGTCATCAGACCGGACAACCATTTCTCCTCGATTCAAAGGCCGATGATATTCAGGTCCTAAGGAATGTGACTCTGTCAGATCGAGATGTGGCGTTTGAGATTTCGGCCTGTGATTCCTCTTTCAATATCCTGTAAAACAAGTTTACAGAGGTCATCAGTGTCAGTGCAGGATAGAAATTCAGAACACACAATTCTAGTTTCTATGGAACATTCTTTCCTCTCTCCAGACTCGAAACATTGGCTCTATTCTCTCTCTATCTGGGGGATAGCGTGGGAAATGATGCTGCGGTAGATCAGCCAATTCTCAATGAATGGTTGCAGCAGTTCGATGGGCTGAATGGCCAACTGCAGCTCCTGTTTCTTATGATTTGTGTGTGGTGGACAGGAAGCAGTGAGCATGGATCTGTCAATCAGCCTCAATCAGCACCTTCAGGAGAATTGGGAGGGTGAATATTAGATACAGCAGAGTGAGAATGGAGGGAGAGTGAGTGGGATGGAGATTTACAGCTTTTGGGGAATGAGAGGAAAGAATGTTCATTAGAATCATAGAATTCCTACATCTTATCAACCGTCCCTGAGCCTTCACAATGAATCTCTCTTCTCAAGACACTTATCTCTGACTTGTCTGTTCTGCTCGCAGTCTCACAAAGCAGCTGCCTGTGTGTTGATACGAGGGGCCCTGCTCAGCAAGTTTAATGTTTCATGACTGTGTCTTTAATGACTGAATAACTATAGGAATATGGTCAAGTCAGCTAAATCACATGATGCTTTATATTTCGGTTAGTAACTGTCCATTTTGTTAACATACCACATTTGGATATATAAATACAGATAAAAGCAAAATATTGCAGGTGCTGGAATCTGAAACAAAAACAGAAAATGCTGGAAAATGTCAGCAGGTCTGACAGCATCTGTGGAGAGAGAATAGAGTCATCATTTAAATCTGGATGACCCTTCATCAGAGCTCTGACAAAGGGTCATCCAGACTCGAAACGTTGGTCTATTCTCTCTCTATAAATATATATAGGACAGCTGCCTCAGGCTTGGCCCACTCTAACACATGCACGAAGCAGGGCTGACTATGTGGAAATGCTCAGATTAAAGTTTCCTGCCTTCTCTTTAACAGCGAGTGAAAATGTTTATCGGCTTGCAGACCTTCAAAGGAGTCAGTGTCTGCTATTTCAGCATGAACAGGCTAATCTTCACCTGCGTAGGCCCCATAACATTCTGCTTTTCAGCCTTCACCAGAGGGTGAGCAAGGCCAGATTTCTCCATAGCAAATACCAAAGGCGAGATATGGGGATATGCTATGCAAATAAAGGATTAGCAGAAGTCAATTTTTCATCGAATGCGAAAGGGTGAAAAGCTAGGATTTAATTGGCGAATATGTCCGTCAACGAAGGATTAGAAACATTCCTGGTTTCTGATTTGCTGTAATTGACTGTTATTGCCAAGTTATTTTTCTGTAACATCAGAACCACTTGCGGGTGGAGTTTAATTTAGACAAATGCGAGGTGATGCAGGACTTACTCAGTTAATGGTAGGGCGTTGGGGAGAGTTACAGAACAAAGAGATCTTGGGGTACATGTTCATAGCTCCTTGAAAATGGAGTCACAGATGGACAGAGTGGTGAAGAAGGCATTCGGCATGCTTGGTTTCATCGGTCAGAACACTGAATACAGGAGTTGGAATGTCTCGTTGAAGTTGGACAAGACATTGGTAAGGCCACACTTGGAATACTGTGTGCAATTCTGGTCACCCTATTATAGAAAGGATATTATTAAACTAGAAAGAGTGCAGAAAAGATTTACGAGGATGCGACCAGGACTTGATGGATTGAGTTATAAGGAGAGACTGGATGGACTGGGACTTTTTTCTCTGGAGCGTCGGAGGCTGAGGGTTGATCTTGTAGAGGTCTATAAAATAATGAGGGGCACAGATCAGCTAGATAGTCAATATCTTTTCCCAAAGGTAGGGGAGTCTAAAACTAGAGGGCATAGGTTTAAGGTGAGAGGGGAGAGATACAAAAGTGTCCAGAGGGGCAATTTTTTCACACAGAGGGTGGTGAGTGTCTGGAACAAGCTGCCAGACGTAGGAGTGGAGGCGGGTACAATTTTGTCTTTTAAAAAGCATTTAGATAGTTACATGGGTACAATGGGCATAGAGGGATATGGGCCAAATGCGGGCAATTGGGATTAGCTTAGAAGTTTTTTTAAAAAGGGTGGCATGGACAAGTTGGCCAAAGGACCTGTTTCCATGCTGTAAACCTCTATGACTATGACTCTGTGTAAAAAACTTGCCTCAAACATCTCCATTAAACCTCACCCCTCACACCTTAAACCTGTGCCCCCCCCCAGTAATTGACTCTTCCATCCTGGGAAAAAGCTTCTGACTATCCACTCTGTCCATGCCCCTCATAATCTTGTAGACTTCTATCAGGTCGCCCCTCAACCTCCGTCGTTCTAGTGAGAACAAACCAAGTTTCTCCAACCTCTCCTCATAACTAATGCCCTCCATACCAGGCAACATCCTGGTAAATCTTTTCTGTACCCTCTCCAAAGCCTCCTCCTTTTGAATGGACCGACCTCATATTAAGCTGATCTTTCTCTTCACCCTTTCTGTAACTGTAACTCTATATTCTGCACTCCCTCCTTTCCTTCTCCCCTATGTATTCTATGAACAGCATGCTTTGTCTGTATACCGCGCAAGAAACAATACTTTTCACTGTATCCCAATACATGTGACAATAATAAATCAAATCAAACCCATTGCTGCATTTCCTTCCTGAAGCCACATTTGTCCACTGGGGCCTGGCCCCGGGAGAAAGCGCTGCAGCTGCCGTTGTGTTGGGTGTTGAGGCGGTGCCGCTAGTTCCTTATTGGGGGTGTTGAAGCCTCCACTGGGTGTGTGGAGCCTCCACTGGGTGTGTGGAGCCTCCCCTCCCACCCACTGCCCCTAACGCTGCCTCCGCTTATCCGCCTCCTTCCCGCCTGAAGATCAGACAAACAAACGCCTGTCCCTGGACATGAGCCGCACTGCGCATGCTCAATGTCACAATGCCCGGGGACTGATTGACGGCAGCTCCGGACCAATAGGAAAAGGGGGCGGAGCTGGAGGACCGAGCGGGAGCGGCTGGTCCTCCAACCAGCGTGAATAGGGGAGGGGTCTGAAGCATGCGCAGTGCGGGTAATGGCGAGGGACGGACGGTTTTAACTCGAATCCGAGATCAGTTCAAGGTAAAGGGCGGCGCGCAGAGAGAGGTGAATGTGGCGGGTGGGTGGAGAGGTTTCGTAAACATGTTGTTCAAACTCAAACCCCGATAAATAACTTCCGGGGCGCCCTGTTGGTACCAAATTGGAGGCGCAACTTGTCGTGTTGGGCCTGGGCTGACGGCCGTCAATCTGTCGGTGGCAATGTCTATCAGTGCGCATGTGCGGCCGTCATCTTTGTAAGGGGCAATGTGCAACAGGGTGCAGGTGCGATCGCCATGTTTGTAGGGGCGCAGGAGTGTCTACCTTTGTGATGTATGGGACCTGAACCCACTGCAGTCCATGTGGTGTAGGTACATCCACCCTGCTGGTAGGGAGGAAATTCCAGCATTTTGACCCAGCGACTGCGAAGGAACAGCGATATATTTCCAAGATGTGGAGATGCCGGTGTTGGATTGGGGTAAACACAGTAAGAAGTCTCACAACACCAGGTTAAAGTCCAACAGGTTTATTTGGTAGCACAAGCCACTAGGTTTCGGAGCACTGCTCCTTCATCACGTAAGTGGGAGTTCTGTTCACAAACAGGGCATATAAAGACACAAACTCAATTTACAAAATAATGGTTGGAATACGTGTCTTTACAGGTAATCAAGTCTTTAAAGGTACAGACAATGTGAGTGGAGAAAGGGTTAAGCACAGGTTAAAGAGATGTGTATTGTCTCCAGCCAGGACAGTTAGTGAGATTTTGCAAGCCCAGGCAAGTCGTGGGGGTTACAGATAGTGTGACATGAACCCAAGATCCCGGTTGAGGCCGTCCTCATGTGTGTGGAACTTGGCTATCAGTCTCTGCTCAGCGACTCTGCGTTGTCGTGTGTCGTGAAGGCCGCCTTGGAGAACGCAGAGACTGATAGCCAAGTTCCGCACACATGAGGACAGCCTCACTAGCTGTCCTGGCTGGAGACAATACACATCTCTTTAACCTGCGCTTAACGCTCTCTCCATTCACATTGTCTGTACCTTTAAGACTTGATTACCTGTAAAGACTCGCATTCCAACCATTATTTTGTAAATTGAGTTTGTGTCTTTATATGCCCTGTTTGTGAACTGAAATCCCATTCATCTGACGAAGGAGCAGCGCTCCGAAAGCTAGTGGCTTTTGCTACCAAATAAACCTGTTAGACTTTAACCTGGTGTTGTGAGACTTCTTATTGTGTTTACCCCAGTCCAACACCGGCATCTCCACATCATTCTCGGTGTAAACAGGAGGGGATGTGTTTGGAGACAGAATGTTCCAGTTTTCACCCTGACATTCCCAGTATGAATAAGATGCTAGATCAAATGGGGATGTTTTAAGACATCATTTCATTGCCTGGTCAGTAACCTCCTTGAGCTCAGCTCATTCTGGGCTGGGAGTGTTTGATGGGGCGGTGTAGAGGGAGTGTATGAAAACTGTGCCTACTCTCTGGCACTGTTAGGGGACAGGATGTCCCAATTCTCCATCTTTAAAAGGTCAAAGAGAGGACCAACTGGATTAAATGGTGTTGCTTTATGACATAATTTAATTGCCTGGTAACTAACCTCCTGGAACCCAGCTCATTATGGGCTGGGAGTGTTTGGTGGGGCAATGCAGATGGAGTTTTTCTTATCTAAAGTGTTCCTCCTCTCTGGCACTGTTTGATGTGGCACATAATGGGAGTTTTCCTTTGTACCTAGCTTGGGTAGTGCTTCCCCTGGGAGTTTTTCACAGGATGATTTGGAGAGAACTTTCCTCTGTACCTTTGATGGGTTGTACATACCTTAGGAGTGTTTGATGGGAAAGTGTAGAGGGAGCCTTGCACTGTCCTTCAAGTGTTGCAATTGCCCTGCATGATTTCTACTTCACAACATGTGCATTAAATTTTGATTTGATTTATTGTCAAATGTATTGGGATCCACTGAAAAGTATTGTTTCTTGCACGCTATACAGACAAAGCATACCTTTCATGGAGTACATGGGGAGAAGGAAAGGATAGGGTGCAGGTACAGGTAGGGTGAAGAGAAAGATCAGCTTAATATATGATATGACCATTCAAACATGACAGTCGGAAGAAGTTGTTCTTGAGTCGTTTGGTACATGTTTTCAGACCATAGAACATTAAAGCACAGAAACAGGCCTTTTGGCCCTTCTTGGCTGTGCTGAACCATTTTTTTGCCTCGTCCCACTGACCTGCACTTGGACCACACCCCTCTCATCCATGAACCCGTCCAAGTTTTTCTTAAATGTTAAAAGCATTTACCACTTTATCCGGAAACTCATTCCAGACTCCCATCACTCTCTGCGTGAAGAAGCCCCCCCTAATATTCCCTTTAAACTTTTCTCCTTTCACCCTTAACCCATGCCCTCTGGTTTTTTTCTCCCCTGGCCTCAGTGGAAAAAGCCTGCTTGCATTCACTCTATCTATACCCATCAAAATCTTATACACCTCTATCAAATCTCCCCTCATTCTTCTACGCTCCAGGGAATAAAGTCCTAACCTATTCAACTTTTCTCTGTAACTCAGTTTCTCAAGTCCCGGCAACATCCTTGTGAACCTTCTCTGCACTCTTTCAACCTTATTAATATCCTTCCTGTAATTAGGTGACCAAAACTGCACACAATACTCTAAATTCGGCCTCACCAATGTCTTATACAACCTCACCATGACACTCCAACTCTCATACTCGATACTTTGATTTATAAAGGCCAATGTACCAAAAGCACTCTTTATGACCCTATCTACCTGTGGCGCCACTTTTAGGAAATTATGTATCTGTATTCCCAGATCCCTCAGTTCTACTGCACTCTTCAGTGCCGACCATTTACCTTGTATGTTCTACCTTGGTTTGTCCTTCCAAAGTGCAATACCTCACACTTGGTCTGGCCAACATGTGACTCCAAAGCCACAACAATGTGGTTGACTCTCAACTGCCCTCCAATGGCAACTAGGGATGGGTAATAAATGCTGGCCAGCCAGCGACATCCATGTCCCATAAATGAATAAAAAGAATTCAATTGAACAGCTTGGTGGGCTGAATTTCTAACTATTTCTTACGATCTGTCAGGAACATGAAATGGTGAGTGTCGATCAGCATTAATTAGCACCTTCAGGGTAATTGGGTAGTGTATATTAAAGTTTAAAGTTTATTTAATAGTCACAAGTAAGGCTTATATTAACACTGCAATGAAGTTAGTGTGAAATTCACCTAGTTGTCACACTCCGGCACCTGTTCGGGTCAATGCACCGAACCAGCACGTCTTTCAGAATGTGGGAGGAAACTCATGCAGACACGGGGAGAACGTGCAAACTCCACACAGACAGTGACCCAAGCCGGAAGTCGAACCCGGGTCCCTGGCACTGTGAGGCAGCAGTGCTAACCACTGTGCTACCGTGCCGCAGAATGCTAAATGGAATGAGAGAGAGAGTGTATGTGTGAGGGGCGTGGGTGGAGATTTAAAGAATGTTCCATAGAAACTACAATTGTCTGTTTTGAATTTCTATCATGTGCTGACAGTGATGATTTTTGTAAACTGCTTTCAGTGGATATTGGAAGGAGAGGTTTTGAAAATGGAAATCTCAAAAGAGTCACTTGATTCATAAGGACGTGAAAATCATCAGCCTTTTTAACATCAGTGTGAGTGGAAAAGCGCTGAGATTCTCACACCCGCATCAGAGTGTTCCAGTGCACTGATTGTGGAGAGACACAAGGACTCCGACACCATGGAGAAACCATGGAAATGTGGAGACTGTGGGGAGGGATTCAGAGCCCCATCTGAGGTGGAATCTCATCGACGCAGTCACACCGGGGAGAGACCGTTCATATGCTGCACTTGTGGGAAAGGATTCAATCATTCATCGAATCTGCTGAGACACCAGTGAATTCACGCTGAGGAGAGGCTAGTCACCTGCTCACAGTGTGGGAAGGGATTCAGAGATTCATTCACCCTGGCGGGGGGGGGGGGGGGGGGGGGGGGGAGAGGAGGAGCAGGGGGGGAAAGAGAAGGGAGGGGAAAGAGAAAGATTGAGAGAGAGAGAAAGATTGAGAGAGAAAGAATCCAACCCCTGTAATCGCTTGTGAACTTGTTGGTGTCTCTGGAGGTTGGATGACCGATTGAATTCCTTCCCACACACAGAGCAGGTGAATGTCTCTCCCCAGTGTGACTGCGCCGATGAGTTTCCAGTGCAGATGGGAACCTGAATCCTTTCCCACAGTCCCCACATTTACACAATTTCTCCATGGTGCGGGTGTCCTTGTGGCTCCAGGCTTGACAGTCAGTTCAGTTACAACATAACATGGGTGCGGTCTCTCTGCTGCAATGTATTTTCAGGCTGTTTAACTGGTTAAAGTTCTTTCCACAGTCACTCAGGTGTGTGCATGTTTCTGTGTGTGTGTGTGTCTCAGTGCTTTTCCAGTCACACTGTTGTTTAAAATCTCCTGAAGCAGACAGAGCAGAGAAACATTTCCATTCTAGGTTCAAAGGTCGATGATATTCAGGTCCCAATGAACTGAGTGACTATGTTAGATTTTGATGTGAAGTTTGATTTGATAATTGTCTTTAAATCTTCACCTTCTGATACCCTGCAAAAGGAATTTACAAAAGTCATCAGTGTCAGTACAGGATAGAAATTCAGAACGGACAATTCCAGTTTCTATGGAACATTCGTTCCTCTCTCATTCCCCAAAAGCTGTGAATCTCCATCCCACACACTCTCCCTCCATTCTCACTCTGCTGTATCTAATATTCACCCTCCCAATTCTCCTGAAGGTGCTGATTGAGGCTGATTGACAGATCCACGCTCGCTGCTTCCTGTCCTGGGCACAGAGAGAGCTGAAAGTTTCCATGCAGGCTGCCAGACAGATAAATGTCTACATTACTGGAGTAAAAATGTGTGGAATGTACAGACCGAATTCACTTCCTTTCCCTTCAGTTGCTGCAAGTCCCCAATTTCCCCCAGAATGAGAAAAGAAATGGAAAGGGGGAAACATTGATTTCCTCCCAGATGTTGCCCAGAGGAGGGAGTTTCACTCTGCAGCTCATTGGACAACTTACGCATTGTGACATCACAATGGAGCCCTGCCTGAATCAGCCAATAGGAATCAGTCTCTTCCACAATGACTAGTTCTGGAAGACGAGAGTGTGGCTCATGTTGTTCCGCTGTTTAAGAAGGGTTGCAAAGAGAAGCCTGGTAATTACAGGCCGGTGAACCTGACAACAGTGGCAGGTAAGTTACTGGAGAGGATTCTGGCCAACCTTTGGATAATCAAGGTCCGGTTAGGGAGAGTTGTCAGAGATCCTGGGTACCAGCAACTTTAGGCACTCTTAGTCGACTTGAGTACAAACAGCACTGGACACCAGGCATAATCCAATGTGGGGCCTTTAATGACTTGTGCACAAGGAGAAACCCTGTGCAGCTGTCCCGCAAGTGGTTCTGATGTTACAGAAAAAGAACCCAGGTCATCCTGTGATCAGGGGGGCTGGTGGGAGGAGGGGGCGGGATGCAGGTCATCCTCTGATCGGGGGGGGGGGGGAGTGGTGGGAGGAGGGGGCGGGACCCAGGTGATCCTCTTATCGGTGGGAGGAGTGGGTGGGAGGAGGGGGCGGGACCCAGGTCATCCTCTGATCAGTGGGTGGGAGGAGGGGGCGGGACCCAGGTCATCCTCTGATCGGGGGGGGGGGGGTTGGTGGGAGGAGGGGGCGGGACCCAGGTCATCCTCTGATGGGTGGGGGGAGGGGTTGGGACCCAGGTCATCCTCTGATCAGTGGGGGGAGTGGGTGGGTGGAGGGGGCGGGACCCAGGTCATCCTCTGATCAGTGGGGGGAGTGGGTGGGAGGAGGGGGCGGGACCCAGGTCATCCTCTGACGTGCTACGTTAACAAAATCAACAGTTACTAACCGAAATATAAAGCATCATGTGGTTTAGCTGACTTGACCATATTCCTATAGTTATTCAGTCATTAAAGACACAGTCATGGAGCATTAAACTTGCCTCGCAGGGCCCCTCATATCAACACACAGGCAGCTGCTTTGTGAGACTGCCAGCAGCACAGACAAGTCAGAGATAAGAGTGTCCTGAGAAGAGAGATTCATTGTGAAGGCTCAGGGACGGTTGATAAGATGCAGCAATTCTATGATTCTAAAGAACATTCTTTCCTCTCTCCTTCCCCAAGAGCTGTGAATCTCCATCCCACACACTCTCCCTCCATTCTCACTCTGCTGTATCTAATATTCACCCTCCCAATTCTCCTGAAGGTGCTGATTGAGGCTGATTGACAGATCCATGCTCACTGCTTCCTGTCCACCACACACAAATCATAAGAAACAGGAGCTGCAGTTGGCCATTCAGCCCATCGAACTGCCTCAACCATTCATTGAGAATTGGCTGATCTACCGCAGCATCATTTCCCAATTTATCCCCCAGATAGAGAGAGAATAGAGCCAATGTTTCGAGTCTGGAGAGAGGAAAGAATGTTCCACAGAAACTAGAATTGTCTGTTCTGAATTTCTATCCTGCACTGACACTGATGACTTCTGTAAACTTGTTTTACAGGATACTGAAAGAGGAATCACAGGCCGAAATCTCAAACGTCACATCTCGATCTGACAGAGTCATATTCCTTAGGACCTGAATATCATTGGCCTTTGAATCGAGGAGAAATGATTGTCCGGTCTGATGACTTGAAAAGATTTCAAATATTAGTGTGACTGGAAAAGCGCCAACAGATTGCCACACTGGAGTGAGAGTGTTCCAGTGCACTGAGCTTGAACCAGTTACACAGCCTGAATAAATATCACACCATTCACAGCAGGGGTGTGGACGAGTCTTCAACTGAAGAGAGGCAAGAACACCTGCACCATGGAGAAACCATGGAAATGTGCAGACTGTGGGAAGAGATACAAATACCCCTCTGAACTGGAAGCTCATCGGCGCAGCCACACAGGGGAGAGACCATTCACCTGCTCTCAGTGTGGGGCGGGATTCACTCAGTTATCCAGCCTGCAGACACACCAGCGAGTTCACACTGGGGAGAAACCATTCACCTGCTCTCAGTGTGGGACGGGATTCACTCGGTTATCCAGCCTGCAGACACACCAGCGAGTTCACACTGGGGAGAGACCGTTCACCTGCTCTCAGTGTGGGAAGGGATTCACTCAGTTATCCACCCTGCAGAGACACCAGCGAGTTCACACTGGGGAGGGGCCCTTCACCTGCTCTCAGTGTGGGAAGGGATTCACTCAGTCATCCAGCCTGCAGAGACACCAGCGAGTTCACACTGGGGAGAGGCCATTCACCTGCTCTCGGTGTGGGAAGGGATTCACTCAGTTATCCAACCTGCAGACACACCAGCGAGTTCACACTGGGGAGAGGCCGTTCACCTGCTCTCAGTGTGGGGTGGGATTCACTCGGTTATCCAGCCTGCAGACACACCAGCGAGTTCACACTGGGGAGAGACCGTTCACCTGCTCTCAGTGTGAGAAGGGATTCATTGATTTATCCGCCCTGCGGAGACACCAGCGAGTTCACACTGGGGAGAGGCCGTTCACCTGCTCTCAATGTGGGAAGGGATTCACTCGGTCCTCCCACCTGCAGAGACACCAGCGAGTTCACACTGGGGAGAAGCCGTTCACCTGCTCTCAGTGTGAGAAGAGATTCAGTCTTTCATCCCACCTGCTGAGACACCAACAAGTTCACGAGTGATTCCAGGGGTTGGATTCTGCTGTTATTGTTTCTGCTCTCAATTACATCCAGGACTGCATTTTGTTCATTCTCACAGTTGGTCAATGGGGAGGGTCAGAGGGTTTCTTTCTGCTGGACTGGCCGGTCTCACGACTTTGCCTCCAGTGGGCTGATGCTCTTTGAGTCTTGTTGCGAATACCTGGTTTTAAATTTCACAAGGATCACAGAGTGACAGGGTGTGAGGAAGTTCAGAGATATTTAGTCAGCATTTCTGTTTGAAACTCCCCCAGATGCCCCATCCAATTTCCTTTGTAATTGTTTATTGTCTCCACTTCCTCCACCCTCGTAGGCAGCGGGTTCCAGGTCATTCCCATTCGCTGCATCAAAATATTCTCTCCCCACCCCCCCGCTGCATCTCTGATCCAAAACCTTAATTCTGTGTCCCCCTCGTCCTTGTCCCATCAGCGAATGGGAACAGCTTTTCTTTGTCCACCTTATCTAAACCTGTCAGAGTCTTGTCCACCTCTATCAAATCTCCCCTCAACCTCCTTTGCTCCAAGGAGAACAACCCCAGCCTGACATTGACAATAAAGAACAAACTAACAGAATGTGTTAATACCTGAAATCAAATGGGAATGTTTAATTTCTGTTTTAAAGATATTGTGAATATACTTTCCTGGACAATAAAGGAATTGGAATAACTCACCTTGGGTGTGGTTGAATGGAATATATCAATCTGGTATCCACCTACAGTCTAGTGAAAGTCTGGAATGTGTAGCTGGAAATCCCTCCCTAACAGCACTGCGGGTGTACTTACACCTCAGGCATTGTTGCAGTTCAGGAAGGCAGTGTTGGGGTTGACCATGGCCGAGGCAGCTACATACAGCCACATATTCTGTTATAATTGAAGGACAGCAGATTGAATGTGAGGCATTATGGGACATGACTATCTTGACCACATTCCTGTGACTGCTCAGTTTCTCCAATCATGGACCATTAAAGCTGCTTAGCAGGGCCCCAACAGAGGACCTGGTGAGAATATTTACTCAGAATGAGTTAGAATTAAACTGGGGCAGGATTGTGGTCCAGTGGTTAGCACTGCTGCCTCACAGCGCCAGGGACCTGGGTTTGATTCCCGGCTTGGGTCACTGTCTGTGTGGAGTTTGCACATTCTCCCCGTGTCTGTGTAGGTTTCCTCCGGGTGCTCCAGTTTCCTCCCACAGTACAAAGATGTGTGGGTTAGGTGGATTTGCCATGATAAATTGCCCCTTAGTGTCAGGGGGACTAGCTAGGGTAAATGCATGGGGTTATGGGGATAAGGTCGGTAGGATTGTGGTTGGTGCAGACTTGATGGGCCGAATGGCCTCCTCCTGCACTGTGGAGATTCTATGAGATTATTGCAGGACCGGCTGGTGTTCAGCAGCTGAGAAACCTGGAATCTGTAAAAATGGGGTCTGACTAATCAACAAACGGTGGTAGGTACCTGACTAAGAAGTCAAGAAGCGTTCTCAGGCATGTTTAAATTATTTTATCATAAATTTGTGATAAGAACTGTGAGGGACTTGTGACCTGATAGTCGGTGAAGTGACGGTATACTCCAAATAGCACTGGACTGAAAAGCAGACCTCTGAGAGTAGATTCTAATGGTTATAATCCTACCCAAGCATGGCCAGTGAAAAATCAGAGCTCAAGTGGGGACTGGACAGGTCTCTTACCTGCCATTTGGAAACTAAGAACAAGAAACTTATCGATTAAAATGATTAGAGAATAGAGCCAATCTTTCGAGTCTGGATGACACTTCATAAGAGCTCTTATAAAGGGTCATCCAGACTCGAATCATTGGCTCTATTCTCTCTCCACAGATACTGTCAGACCTGCGGAGATTTTCCAGCATTTTCTGTTTTTGTTTCAGATTCCAGTATCCGCAGTCTTTCACTTTTATGATAAAATGATTAAGTCTGATTGGAATCCCCACGACCCTCCCGCGAAACAGAGGGAGTGGTGGCAAAGGGAGAAAAAGGATAAGGATGATAAAGTCTGGGTTCTGATTCTCTGAGCCCATGTAGAATAAACAAAATGAGTGAATCAGTTTATAAAGAACAGAAGTTACCCATCCCTAACAAAAACTGATCAAATTAAATAGATTGAGGAATATCATAGAATCCTACAGTGCAGAAAGAGGCCATTCGGCCCATCGAGTCTGCACCAACCACAATCCCACCCAGGCCCTATCCACATATCCCTACATATTTACCCACTAACCCCTCTAACCTATGCAGTTTAGAATGGCCAATCAACCTCGCCCGCACATCTTTGGACTGTGGGAGGAAACCGGAGCACCCAGAGGAAACCCATGCAGACACAGGGAGAATGTGCAAACTCCACACAGACAGCAACCTGAGCCGGGATATAACAAAAAAAAGAACAAAAAAAATTAATAGATGAAGTTTAAAATCATTTGTTTTGTTTTAAACTTGTGTAAAGTGATGTAATTGTGGGCCAAGTTTTTTCTGCTCACTCCCCAACCCTTGAGGTTCTATAGAAAAGTTAACCCTTTCAGCAGACAGTTCATTTGTTTTTAAATCGCCTGAAAACTATGTGTCTATTTTAGTTTATAATTGAAGATTTATGGGAATTGGCTAAGATGGGCTTTTTAACATTTTTAAAGTATAAAAAAGTGGTCTTGAGAAGGCAATTTGGTCAAGAGAGGTGGAATCATAGAAACCCTACAGTGCAGAAGGAGGCCATTTGGCCCATCGAGTCTGCACCGACCACAATCCCACCCAGGCCCTACCCCCACATATTTACCCACTAATCCCTCTAACCTACGCATCTCAGGGACAATTTTTTTTTTAACCTGGCCAATCAACCTAACCCGCACATCTTTGGACTGTGGGAGGAAACCGGAGCACCCGGAGGAAACCCACGCAGACAATGTGCAAACTCCACACAGACAGTGACCCGAGCCGAGAATCGAACCCGGGACCCTGGAGCTGTGAAGCAGCAGTGCTAACCACTGTGCTACCGTGCTGCCCTAAGGGAGGGAGAGATGTTTACAGGGAGATGTTGAGAGCTGTTGGTTTTACAAGTTATCCATGTTTTTGGAGCGGTCACTTCATGTCCTGGTCTGAGAGGGATGGAGAGAAGTCTGTTCAATTGTTAATGTTAAACTTTCTCTATTAACTGTTAATTGACACTCTTTTTTATCTTTCTGACTTGTTACATTTTTAATGATTAATAAAGTTTCTGAATTCACCATTTAAAGTGTTCTTTCTTGCCATATGGTTAAGACACTGGAACCTGGTGTGATTTACTATTAGGGAGGTTATTGTAAACAAGAGAACCCCCATAAATCTTAGTTCAAATAAATCAAAGTTCTGACAAATGGAATGTTATCCTTTATTATTCCGGACAAATGTGAGGTAATACATTTTGGAAGGTCTAATACAGATAGGAAATATACAGTAAATGGCAGAACCCTTAAGAGTATTGAAAGGCAAAGGGATCTGGGTGTACAGGTACACAGGTCACTGAAAGTGGCAATGCAGGTGGAGAAGGTAGTCAAGAAGGCATACGGCATGCTTGCCTTCATCGGCCGGGGTATTGAGTTTAAAAATTGGCAAGTCATGTTGCAGCTTTATAGAACCTTAGTTAGGCCGCACTTGGAATATAGTGTTCAATTCTGGTCGCCACACTACCAGAAGGATGTGGAGGCTTTGGAGAGGGTCCAGAAAAGATTTACCAGGATGTTGCCTGGTATGGAGCGCATTAGCTATGAGGAGAGGTTGGAGAAACTTGGTTTGTTCTCACTGGAATGACGGAGGTTGAGGGGGGACCTAATAGAAGTCTACAAGATTGAGAGGCATGGACAGAGTGGATAGTCAGAAGCTTTTTCCCAGGGTGGAAGAGTCTATTAGGGGGCATAGGTTTAAGGTGCAAGGTTTAAAGGAGATGTTCGAGGCAGATTTTTTACAGAGTAGTGGGTGTTTGGAACTCGTTGGCGGGGAAGGTAGTGGAAGCGGATACAGTCGTGACTTTTAAGGAGCATCTTGACAAATACATGAATAGGATGGGAATAGAGGGATATGGTCCCCGGAAGGGTAGGAGGTTTTAGTTAAGTCGGGCAGCATGGTCGGTGCAGGCTTGGAGGGCCAAAGGGCCTGTTCCTGAGCTGTAATTTTCTTTGTTCTTGGTTCTTTGTTCTATTATGAGACAAATTGAACAGAGAAGTAAAGATGTTCTGCTTCAGTTATACAGGGCGTTGCTGAAACTGCATCTTGAACACTGGGTGCAGCTTTGTCTCCTATTTAAGAAATGATACAAATGCATTGAAAGTGGTTCAGAGGAGGTTTAATAGATTGTTTCCCAATTCTTGACCCTCACAGGATAAATTTTGTCCGATTTTTCTTGTCTTCACCTCTGACAAAGAGTAATCCTGACTCAAAACGTTGTCTCTATTCTCTCTTTACAGATGCTGTCAGACTTGCTGAAATTGTTCAGGATTTTCTGTTTTTGTTTCAGATTCCAACAACAGCAGAATTTTGCCTTTATACTAATTCTTGTTGGATAAGGACATCAAAAGTATCGGGTATAGCACGAGAACGCAACACAAAAAGATCAGCCATGATCTAAATAAATGGTGGAGGAAACTCAAAGGGCCAAATGGCCGACTTCTGCTCCGATGTCGAATGTTGGTCACAAATTCCTGAGAATTGTGAACCAAGGCTGGAAGATTCGCCTTGCTTGTGTTAGTGGGAAAATGTCCAGGAGAACCATCACTGTGAAGGACAGTTCTGGGATTAAAGGTTGCCAGACTGGAAAAGGAAAACAATGGAAATAAACCCTTGGGGAGTAAAGAATCACTTTGGACTGGTTTTTGGAGAAAGTGTGTCAACATTCCAAGGCAGAGTAAAGTATATTCATTGAGTGGATATTTAATGGTGTTAAGAGTAAAAGGGCAAAGTTTAATTTGACAGTTTAAGGGCTATGTTCCCTATAAAAAAGTGTTCAATCATTGTTGCTTCAAGTTTGTTGGAGGAAACATCAGAAAACTTGAAGTTTTGTCGTGTGAATCTTTAATTTGTTTACTGGGTTTAGAATTCATTTTTAAAAAATTGTTGATCATCAGAGATCTGAACAGTTCATTTAAAGCCCCACGTTTCGACTTCCCATTTGAACCTGGGGCACCTTTCTGTCTCTCTATTGCTCGTGTCAATGACAGCCAGGCGACGGAGCTGAGGGCTGAATTTAGCTGAGAATAATGGGGCCTGCACTCCAGTTGGGAAACTGCCATGAGCGTCACACTAATAGAGAGACAGGAAGGTGCTGGAGGACTGAGTGGGAAATGGGCCTCCAACCAATTGTTATATCAGTCACTCAGAGCTAAAGAGAAACCTGTCTCTATAAATACATATACAGGGAAGAGGCTGCACTGAAATCTGTCCCTTTTAACCTGCACAGAAGCAGGAGGCTGAGATTGACAGGCTGCAGGAGGAGTCCATTCAGCCCATCATGTCCCTGCTATCTCTTTTAAAGAACTCTCTGATTTATCCAACTGCTCTGTTCTTTCCCCACAGCCCTGCAAATTCTTCCCTTTCAAGTCTTTACCCTTTGGAAATATACTATTGAATCTTTCAAGCAGATCAGAACAATTTGTTGTGTCAAAAAATAAAATTTCATCTCCCCCTCTGGTTCCTTTGCCAATTACCTTCGAGGGACTCACTTTCTGTTAAAGAGCCTGCCAACCCCTCTCACCCACTTTCCCTAAAGTGCATCAATCTCATCAGGAAAAGTCCAGCAAAATCAAATATTTTTACTGATAAAAGTTTATTAATGAAACAGAACATGGTTAAAACAAACAGAAAATGACTTGAGGATCTAAGACAACCAGAGTAAAAGGATGTTCACAATGTTCTGGACACAAATGGTTTCTCTTTATCTGTTCCCTGACCTCATTGTGGTAAAGGCAGAATTCTCGATAGTAAATTTAAAAAGAAGTTTATTGAATGAAAAAGGTTTACTGAACACAGTGGCACAGTGGTTACTGCTGCCTTACAGCGTCCTGGCTTGGGTCCCTGTCTGTGCGGAGTCTGCACATTCTCCCCATGTCTGCATGGGTTTCCTCCAGGTCCTCCGGTTTCCTCCCACAGCCCAATGATGTGCAGGCTAGGTGGATTGGCCATGCTAAATTCTCATTCAGTATACCTGAACAGGCACCAGAGTGTGGCAACTCGGGGAATTTCACAGTAACTTCATTGCAGCGTGAATGTAAGCCTACTTGTGACTAATAAATAAACTTTCTAAGACATTGATTTTTACAACTTCATGCGGGTGATCAGTCCGTAGAAGAGTAACCCTCTCTGGCTCCTTCTTTGTCAGGAATTCTTGTGGAATTCAGCCTCGGGAGTCTGGCTCCTTCTTTGACAGTAATTTCCTTGGAATTCAGCCTTGGGAGTTTTCAGAATTTGGTTCACAAGGAAAACCTTCAGAACCTCTACTTTTATCCCCAAAGTGACCGTTACCACACGTCAGAGTTGGGCCTGTTGTAACATGACAATTGGTCAATTTGGTCACCAGATTAATTGAATTGGATCCTCAATTACTGACACCACCACCTCTCATTATCTTAGACAGGAATACAAGAGAACTGGTTCATGCTGTCCCTTTATCTGATTCTATACATTCCCCTTATTCACACAGGTTCAAATGTTGAGGCTAATCAGAGCTTGAAAATCTCTCTCGCCAGTACACTACGCCAGCTGCGGCACGGTGGCACAGTGGTTGGCATTGCTGCCTCACAGCGCCAGGGATCGATTCTCGGCTTGGATCACTGTCCATGTGGTGTCTGCACGTTCTCCCCGTGTCTGCTTGGGTTTCCTCCAGCTGCTCCTGTATCCATCCCCAGTCTGAAAGATGTGCTGGTTCAGTGCATTGGCCATGATACATTCTCCCTCAGTGTAACCCGAACAGGCAACGGAGTGTGGTGACTAGGGGATTGTCACAGTAACTTCATTGCAGTGTTAATGTGAGCCTACTTGTGACACAAATAAATAAATTTTAAAAATTTATCTTCATTGCGCATTCGTTACATACACAGCAATTAAGATTTTACATTTTAACAGCAAATAAAAACTCAGTCTTTTACTATAACGACTGATTCATTAATTGTAACTCAATTAAGGGTCACTGCTTATTCAATCACCATGATGCCCCCTCCGTGGCCAATTCCTGAACGCCCCCGCCGTGCACATCCATCCCCCTTGGCAGAGATTCAGCCCCCCCTCCCCGCCCCCGATCTCCCTCCCCCATGCAAAGCTCCCCCCTTGGCGTCCACCCTCCTTACGTAAGCCCCCAGTCATTGTAAATACCCCTCCACTAAGCCCCACCCCCACCCATCCCCTTGGCACTGCCCATGAGACACTTATGGTGCTCAACTGGGCACTGCCAGAGGCCAGGAGGGTACTGAATGTGGCGTTGCCCAATGGGCACTGCCCCTGACCACCATGGTGGCTTCAATGGCCTCCGATCCCACACACACAGCCCCCCCCACGCAACACACTCAGTGTGACCCAAGCACCTGGTCCCTGCTCGTGAAGACCAGTAGTGATTCTCGGCGATGTGACGTCTCGCCAGTGAGGGGGGGAAGCAGCCATGCTGAACCCACCAATCACATTGTAATGTAGGCAACTCTGTGCAAATAGCCTTCACTCCCTTTCTGGGAATGAAGCCGGCAAAACACAGGCCGGGAAGAGAGCAATCCTTTAGTCTCACACGCTATCTTCCTGGCTCACCGGTCTAATCGAGCGGCGAGTCGAGCCGGTAAGATCGCCCCCTGTATCTTTCTTTCACACTCAGACTGAACAATCAGCCTTATTCTTGAGGCAGATTTCACAGAATATAATGTCCTCTCGCTGATCAAAATGAAAGAAGAAATTCTTAGTTTAAACAATTCCTGCTCGCTACACAGATTCCACAAACATTGAGGTGAATACAGTGTGGTAACAACAAAATGACAACAATACAGTTCAGTAACAACAAAACAAACCTTTTTAAACGTCATTTTTTTTGTTGTTATATTCCTGAACCTAATTATTTTAATTTGATCAGTTTTTGTTAGGGATGGGTAACTTCTGTTCTTTATAAACTGGTTCACTCATTTTGTTGATTCTACATGGGCTCGGAGAATCAGAACCCAGACTTTATCATCCTTATCCTTTTTCTCCCTTTGCCACCACTCCCTCTGTTGTGCGGGAGGGTCGTGGGGATTCCAATCAGAACTAATCATTTTATCATAAAAGTAAAATACTGCGGATTCTGGAATCTGAAACAAAACAGAAATTGCTGGAAAGTCTCAACAGGTCTGACAGTATCTGTGGAGAGAGAATAGAGTCAATATTTCGAGTCTGGATCACCCTTCATAAGAGCTCTTCTGAAGTATAATCCAGACTCAAAACGTTGGCTCTATTCTCTTATCATTGTATCGATAAGTTTCTTGTTCTTAGTTTCCAAATAGCAGGTAAGAGGCCTGTCCGGTCCCCACTTGAGCACTGGTTATAATCCTATCCATGCTTGGATAGGATTATAACCATTAGAATGTACGCTCAGAGATCTGCTTTTCAGTCCAGTGCTACTTGGAGTATACCGTCACTTCACCGACTACCGGGTCACAAATTTATGATAAAATAATTTAAATAATGCCTGAGCACACTCTGAACCAACTACCTATCATCGTTTGTTGATTGGTCAGACCCCCTTTTTACAGATTCAGGTATCTCACCAGCTGAAACCAGCCAGTCCTGGAATAAGTTTAACTCTAATTCATTCTGAGTAAATATTCTCACCAGGTCCTCTGTCGGGGCCCTGCTAAGCAGCTTTAATGGTCCGTGATTGCAGAAACTGAGCAGTCACAGGAATGTGGTCAAGATAGTCCAGTCCCATAATGCCTCACATTCAATCTGCAGTCCTTCAATTATAACAGAATATGTGGCTGTATGTAGCTGCCTCGGCCACGATCAGCGCCAACACTGCCTTCCTGAACTGCTACAATGCCTGAGGTGTAAGTACACTCACAGTGCTGTTAGGGAGGGATTTCCAGCGACACATTCCAAACTTTCACTAGACTGTAGCTGGATACCAGATTGATATATTCCATTCAACCACACCCAAGGTGAGTTATCCCAATTTCTTTATTGTCCAGGACAATATATTCACAATATCTTTAAAACAGAAATTAAACATTGAGGTAATTTCAGGTATTAACATACTCTGTTAGTTTGTTCTTTATTGTCGATGTCAGGCTGGGGTTGTTCCTCTTGGAGCAAAGGAGGTTGAGGGGAGATTTGATAGAGGTGGACAAGATTCTGACAGGTTTAGATAAGGTGGACAAAGAAAAGCTGTTCCCATTCGCTGATGGGACAAGGACGAGGGGGACGCAGATTTTGGTTCAGAGATGCAGTGGGGTGATGTGAGGAAGAATATTTTGATGCAGTGAATGGTAATGACCTGGAACTCGCTGCCTACGAGGGTGGAGGAAGTGGAGACAATAAACAATTACAAAGGAAATTGGATGAGCATTTGGGGGGCTTTCAAACAGAAATGCTGACTAAATATCTCTCAACTTCCAGCCTGGGTTCGATTCCTGGCTTGGGTCACTTCTTTGTGGAGTTTGCACATTCTCATCGTGTCTGCATGGGTTTCCTCCGGGTGCTCCGGTTTCCTCCCACAGTCCAAAGATGTGCAGGTTAGGTGGATTGGCCATGCTAAATTGCCTCTTAGTGTCAGGGAGACCAGCTAAGCTAAATGCATGGGGTTATGGGGATAGGGCCTGGGTGGGATTGTGGTCGGTGCAGAGTCAATGGGCCGAATGGCCTCCTTCTGCACCGTCGGGTTTCTTTGATTCTTTGAACTCTGTTACCCTTGTGAAATTTAAAACCAGGTATTCGCAACAAGACTCAAAGAGCATCAGCCCATTGCAGGCAAAGTCGTGAGACCGGCCAGTCCAGCAGAAAGAAACCCTCTGACCCTCCCCATTGACTAACTGTGAGAATGAACAAAACGCAGTCCTGGATGTAATTGAGAGCAGAAACAATAACAGCAAAATTCAACCCCGAATATCATTCATGAACGTGTTGGTGTCTCAGCAGGGCAAATGAAGCTCTGAATCCCTTCCCACACTGAGAGGTGAACGGCCTCTCTCCAATGTGAACTCGCTGGTGTCTCAGCAGGTGGGATGAAACTCTGAATCCCTTCCCACACTGAGAGCAGGTAAAGGGCCTCTCCCCAGTGTGAATGCGCTGGTGTGCCAGCTGGGTGGATAACTGAGCGAATCTCTTCCCACACTGAGAGCAGGTGAACGGTCTCTCCCCAGTGTGAAGTCGCTCGTGTGTCCGCAGGGTGGATGAATGACTGAATCCCTTCCCACACTGAGAGCAGGTGAATGGCCTCTCCCCAGTGTGAACTCGCTGGTGTGTCTGCAAGTGGGATAACTGAGTGAATCCCTCCCCACACTGAGAGCAGATGAACGGTCTCTCCCCAGTGTGAACTCGCTGGTGTGTCCGCAGATTGGATAACCGAGTGAATCCCTCCCCACATTGCGAGCAGGTGAACGGTTTCTCCCCAGTGTGAACTCGGTGGTGTGTCTGCAGGTCGGATGAGTGAGTGAATTCCTTCTCACACACAGAGCAGGTGAACGGTCTCTCCCCGGTGTGAACTCGCTGGTGTCTCTGCAGACTGGATGAGTGACTGAATCCCTTCCCACACACATAGCAGGTGAACGGTCTCTCCCCAGTGTGACTGCGTCGATGAGTTTCCAGATCAGATGGGACTTTGAATCCCTTACCACAGTCCCCACATTTCCACGGTTTCTCCATGGTGCGGGTGTCCTTGTGACTCTCCAGGTTAAACAATCAGTTAGTCCCACACAGAACACGGGTACAGTCTCTCCCGCTGTGAATGCTGCGATGTATTTTCAGGCTGTGTAACTGGTTAAAGCTCTTTCCACACTCAGTGCCCTGGAACACTCTCACTTGGGGGTGTGTGTGTGTCTCGGTGCTTTTCCAGTCACACTGATCTTTAAAATCTTTTGAAGCAGCAAGAACAGAGAAACATTTCTCTTTCTGGAATCAAAGGTCGATAATATTCAGGTCTCGATAAATTGAGTGACTCTGTTAGATGTTGATGTGATGTTTGTTTTGGGTATTTGTCTGTAAATTCTCACCTTCTGATATCCTGTAAAATGAATTTACAAAAGTAATTATTGTAAGTACAGGATAGAAATTCAGAACAGACAATTCCAGTTTCTATGGAACATTCTTTCCTCTCTCATTCCCCAAAAGCTGTAAATCTCCATCCCACACACTCTCCCTCCATTCTCACTCTGCTGTATCTAATATTCACCCTCCCAATTCTCCTGAAGGTGCTGATTGAGGCTGATTGACAGATCCATGCTCACTGCTTCCTGTCCCAGACACAGAGATCTGAAAATCTCCATGCAGGCTGCCAGACAGATATATGTCTATATGACTGGACTAAAAATGTGTGGAATGTACGGAGTGGATTCACTTCTTTTCCCCCCATTCAGTGGGTAAGGGTGGACAAGTCGCCAGGACCCAATCATGTCCTTGTTCTTGTGTGGTGACTAGATTTGCACACAGTACTCTAGCTGTGTGCATTGTGCATAACTCCATCATAACCTCCTTTTCTTATATTCTATGCCTCGGCTAATAAAGGGAAGTATCCCAAATCCTTCTTAACCATTTCATTAATCTACCCTGCTGTCTTCAGGGTCTGATGGACATGCACCCTAAGATTCTTCCGGTCCTCTGTACTTCCTGGGGACCAACCATTCATTGTATGTTCCCTTGTCTTGTTAGTTCTCCCAAAATGAATTACCTCATACTTTCCAGGGTTAAATTGAATTTGCCATTGCTCTGTTCATCTAACCAGCCCATCTGCATCCTGTTGTAATCTGAGGCTTTGCTCCTCACTATTTATCACATCTGTGAAAGTACTGATGATAAGTCTGACACATTTGGATCATTAAGGCGAGGCATTATGGTGGCACAGTGGTGAGCATTGCTGCATCACAGCGCCAGGGACTCGGGTTCAATTCCGGCCTCGGATCACTGTGTGGGTTTCGTCCAGGTGTTCCGGTTTCCTCCCACAGTCCAAAGATGTGCGGGTTAGGTTGATTGGCCATGCCAAATTGACCCGAGTGTCAGGGGGATTATCAGGGTAATCTGAGGGGTTCCAGGAAGAGAGCCTGGGATTGTAGTCAGTGCAGACTTGATGGGCCGAATGGCCTCCTTCTGCACTGTAGGGATTCTATGATTAATGTGCACAATATTAATTTACTCTCCCCTTAAATGTCAGATATCTCCTGGGGAAAACAGCCCTTTAATTGTGAACATTAGGAAATAGACCATCCTTTTAGCCAGACAAATAAATGCGTCAACTGAGGGAGCAAAGGATGTCAATGTCTTTAAGAGAGAGAGAAACCTGGGCCAACCTTTCCAGAGTCTTCACCCTCCCTGGATTCACTTCCTTTCCCTTCAGTTGCTGCAAGTCCCCAATTTCCCCCAGAATGAGAAAAGAAATGGAAAGGGGGGGGGGGGGGGGAGGGGAAGAAAGCGTTTTACTCACAGATGTTGATGATAGAAGAAATTTTAGTCTGTCTGAAGCTCAATCTTCACTCAGACAGAAAGCCGCATCAGTTTTGTTGAACAGACAATGGAAGCTCACGCAGCAATTGACACAAGGCCCGGACTCTGATTGGCTGGAGGACCAGCACCCATCCGGTCCTCCACGCGTTGCCATTGGTCAATCTGCCGCATTTAGACTATGAGGGGGCGGAACCCGAGCCCACGTGGGGGTGGGCGGGGCTTTGACCGCCAGCCGCGCTGAGCTGGTGTCCAATCCGCAGTGTGCTGCTTCTGTAACCAGTGATATTGCTGCCAATGGGACACTGTGTGCTGGGAACGCCTCTCTGAGTCATTGTGACGGCACAATGGAGCCCTGCCTGAATCAGCCAATAGCAAACACTGTGCTCCGCGGTGACGTCTCCGGGTTCAGGCGCGCAGACCCGGGAGCCCCGCCCCCACCCATTGTTCCCCCAGTCTGTACATTCCACACATTGTTAGTCCAGTCAGATAGACATATATCTGTCTGGCCGCCTGCATGGAGATTTCCAGCTCTCTGTGTCCAGGACAGAGTAAGAAGTCTCACAACACCAGGTTAAAGTCCAACAGGTTTATTTGGTAGCACAAGCCACTCGCTTTCGGAGCGCTGCCCCTTCTTCCGGTGAGTGGGAATTCTGTTCACAAACAGGGCATATAAAGACACAGACTCAATTTACAAGATAATGGTTGGAATGTGAGTCTTTACAGGTAATCAAGTCTTAAAGGTACAAACAATGTGAGTGGAGAGAGCGTTAAGCACAGGTTAAAGAGATGTGTATTGTCTCCAGACAGGACAGTTAGTGAGATTTTGCAAGCCCACGCAAGTCGTGGAGGTTACAGATAGTGTGACATGAACCCAAGATCCCGGTTGAGGCTGTCCTCGTGTGCGGAACTTGGCTATCAGTCTCTGCTCAGCGACCCTGCGTTGGACAGGAAGCAGTGAGCATGGATCTGTTAATCAGCCTCAATCAGCACCTTCAGGAGAATTGGGAGGGTGAATATTAGATACAGCAGAGTGAGAATGGAGGGAGAGTGTGTGGAATGGAGATTTACAGCTTTTGAGGAATGAGAGAGGAAAGAATGTTCCATAGAAACTGGAACTGTCTGTTCTGAATTTCTATCCTGTACTGACATTGATGAATTTTTACAATAATTTTTACAATAATTACTTTTGTAAATTCCTTTTACAGAATATCAGAAGGTGAGGATTTCCAGATAAAAACTCAAAAGTAACATCACATCAACATCTGACGGAGTCATTCAATTTATCGGGACCTGAATATTAGCCACATTTGATTCCAGAAGGAGAAATGTTTCCATGTTCTTTCTGCTTCAGAAGATTTTAAACATCAGTTTGACTGGAAAAGCACTGAGACACACACACACACCCGAGTGAGAGTGTTCCAGTGCACTGAGTATGGAAAGAGCTTTAACCAGTTACACAGCCTGAAAATATATTGCAGCGGGGAGAGACTGTATCCGTGTTCTGTGTGAGATTTAACTGATTGTTTAGCCTGGAGAGTTACAAGGACACCCGTAGCATGGAGAAACCATGGAAATGTTGGGACTGTGGGAAGAGATTTAGGTTCCCATCTCTGCTGGAAACTCATCGACGCAGTCACAGCAGGGAGAGACCGTTCACCTGCTCTGATTGTGAGAAGGGATTCAGGTTCCCATGTGAGCTGGAAACACACCGTACAATCACACTGGGGAGAGACCGTTCACCTGCTCTGTGTGTGAGAAGGGATTTACTCGGTTATTCCTCTTGCTGAGTCACAATCTCACTCACACTAATGAGAGACCGTTTAAATGCTCTGACTGTGGGAGTGGCTTCAAAAGCTCTTGGGAACTGGTGAAACACCAGCGCATTCACACTGGGGAGAGACCGTTCACCTGCCCTGTGTGTGGGAAGGGATTCACTACTTCAGCCGGTCTGCTCGATCACAATCTCACTCACACCCAGGACAGACCCTTTAAATGCTCTGAATGTGGGAGTGGTTTCAAAAGCTCTCAGGATCTGATGAGACACCAGCGCATTCACACTGAGGAGAGACCGTTCAGCTGCTCTCACTGCTCAAAGAGATTTAAAACGTCGTACTCCCTGCTGACACACCAGCGAGTTCATACTGAGGACAGACCATTCAGCTGCTCCCACTGCACAAAGAGATTTAGAAGGTCATCCACCCTGTGGGAACACCAGGGAGTTCACACTGGGGAGAGACCATTCACCTGCTCCGTGTGTGGGAAGAGATTCACTTATTCATCCAACCTGCTGACACACAAAACCACTCATGCCAATTAGAGACCCTTTAAACATTCTGACTGTGGGAGTGGCTTCAAAAGCTCTCGGAAACGGATGATCCACCAGCGCATTCACACTGAGGAGGGGCCGCTCAGCTGCTCTGTGTGTGGGAAAGGGTTCAGTGATTCATCCCAGTCTGCGGGCACACCATCGAGTTCACACTCGGGATGGACCATTCACCTGCTCTGTGTGTGGGATGGGTTTCACTCAGTCATCCCGCCTGTGGATGCACCAGCGAGTTCACACCAGGGAGAGACCATTCACCTTTACTCGGACATCCAGCTTGCTGAAACACAAAGCCACTCACACCAAGGACAGACTCTTTAAATGCTCTGACTGAGAGGCCTGACTCAAAAGCTCTCAGGAACTGATGATCCAGCAGCGCATTCACAGGGGAGAGGCCATTCAGCTGCTCTGACTGTGGGCATGGCTCCAAAAGCTCTGACTAACTGGTGTCCCGCGAGTGCATTCACACTGAGGAGACACTGTTCCCCTGCTCTCACTGCTCAAAGAGGTTTAGAATATCTTCAGCTGAAACACCAGTGAGTTCACACTGGGGAGAGACTATTCACCTGCTCTGTGTGTTGGGAAAGGATTTCCTTGGTTATCCAGCCTGCGCAGACACAAAGTCACTCACACCCAGGAGAGACCCTTTAAGTGTTTTGACTGTGGGAGTGGCTTCAAAAGCTCTCGGGAACTGATGTCCCACCTGTGAGTTCGCACTGGGAAGAGACCATTCACCTGCTCTGACTGTAGGAAGGGATTCACTCGGTCAACAAACTTAGTGAAACACCAGCAAGTTCACAAGTGATTCGAGTTCTGGGATTATTCTTGTGAACCTTACTTGCCCCTCCTCCAGTGCCTTCACTTCCTTTTTCTAAATGGAGATCACAAATAGAACGTAGAACAGTACAGCTCAGGAACAGACCCTTCAGCCCACCATGTTGTGTCGAACATGAAGCCAAATTAAACTATTCCTTTCTGCCTGCCCTTGGTCCATATTCCTCTATTCCTTACATATTCATGTGCTTATCTAAAAGCCCATTAAAGATAATGGGCCTCATCCACCCCTGGCAGCGCGTTCCAGACACCTACCACTCTCTGTGTTATAAAAGTTGCCCCTCACATCTCCTTTGAACTTTCCCTGTCTCTCCTGAAGTGCATGCTCCCTGGTAATAGACATTTCAACTCTGGGAAAAAGATTCTGACTGTCAACCCTATCTATGTGTGCAGTATTGGTCCCCTTATATGAGGAAGAATATATTGGCATTGGAGGGAGTGCAGAGAAGGTTCACCAGGTTGATACTGGAGATGAGGGGTTTGGATTATGAGGAGAGGCTGAGGAGATTGGGTTTGTACTCGTTGGAGTTTAGAAGGATGAGGGGGGATCTTATGGAGACTTATAAGATAATGCGGGGGCTGGATAGGGTGGAGGCGGAGAGATTCTTTCCACTTAGTAAGGAAGTTAAAACTAGAGGACACAGCCTCAAAATAAAGGGGGGTCGGTTTAAGACAGAGTTGAGGAGGAACTTCTTCTCCCAGAGGGTGGTGAATCTCTAGAATTCTCTGCCCACTGAGGTGGTGGAGGCTACCTCGCTGAATATGTTTAAAGCGCGGATGGATGGATTCCTGATCGGTAAGGGAATTAAGGGTTATGGGGATCAGGCGGGTAAGTGGTACTGATCCACGTCAGATCAGCCATGATCTTATTGAATGGCGGGGCAGGCTCGAGGGGCTAGATGGCCTACTCCTGCTCCTATTTCTTATGTTCTTATGTTCTTATGTCTCTTATCATTTCATAGACTTCTATCAGGTCTCCCCTCAGCCTCCGCTGCTTCAGAGAAAGCAACCCTAGTTTGTCCAGACTCTCCTTATAGCTCGTACCCTCTAATCCAGGCAGCATCCTGGTAAACCTCTTCTGCACCCTCTCCAAATCCTCTACATCTTCCTGTAACGTGGCAACCAGAATTAAATACAATATTCTGAGTGCGGCCTAACCAAAGTTTTATAAAGCTGCAACATGACATCCTTACTCTTGTACTCAATAAAGGCAAGCATGCCATATGCCTTCTTTACCACTTATTTATTTTTGTGGCCAATTTCAGGGAACTGTGGATTGGAACCCCAAGATCCCTCTGTGCATCAATGTTGTTCAGGGACCTGCCATTAACTGTATACTTATCCTTAATATTTGATCTCCCAAAGTGCAGTATCTCATACTTGCCCAGATTAAACTCTATCTGCCATTTCTCCAACCATATCTCCAGCTGATTTATATCCCACTGTATCGTTTGACAACCTTCTACATTATTTACAACTCTACCTAGCTTTGTGTTGTCTGCAAACTTACTAACCCACACATCCACATTTTCATCCAAGTCATTTATATTTATCACAAACAGCAGAGGTCCCAGTATGGATCCCTGTGGAACACCACTAGTCACTGACTTCCAGCCAGAAAAACACCCTCCACCACTACTCCCTGACTTCTATGTGCAAGTCAGTTCTGAATCCAAGCGGCCAAGTCACCGTGAATCCCATGCATCTTAATCTTCTGGATGAGCCGACCATGAGGGACCTTGTCGAAAGCCTTACTAAAATCCATGTACACAACATCCACTGCTCTACCCTCATCGATCACCTTCGTCACCTCCTCGATAAAATCGATCCAGTTAGTAAGATGTTGACGGTGCTCCCACTGCAGTCCTGTGATGAAAATATAGACTGGTTGGTGAAATGTAGATAACAGGTAGAATTGATATCTAATGAGGACTTTATACTTTAGAATTGAATACAGGACTCATTGTTACTAACGGGGAAAGAAGGGTTAAAACCCTTACCCAGAACCCTTTTCACACACACGTGGACATCTCTGAATCTGACACACACCAAATGGAACGTTACACAAGGGGCTGGAATTCACTGGAATTTCTTAACAACCTTTCAATAGAAATGTCCTGGTACCGACCGTGACAAAGGACACAACAGACAGCAAGAACCAGGAGGAACCTTTAACCCAGAGAATGTTAATAACCTTGTTCAGGACACCGGTGCCAGGCACAGGAGGATCCCAAGAAAAACGGAACATTTAATTTCTGTCTGTTTCACAATTCTAAATGACTGATTCTTTAACATAGGAATGTTTAAAAACAGCATTGTGATATTCCAAGGTCAACTGTGTCTGGGAAAGGGACACACTGATGTGTTTTTATTTTAAACAGGAGGATCCATTGAAAAGCAGCTCTGGACGATACGAGCACCTCCTGACCTCCTTTCAATTCATTTCAAATCACCCATCACTTTCCGTGGAATATTCTTTATTCTTCCCTGGGATGTGGACACTGCTGGCAAAGCCCCAGCACACGTTGCTCAGCTCCTAATTGCCCCTGAATGGAGTGACTTGCTCAGCCATTTCAGAGGGGCAGTTAAGAGTCACCCACATCGCTGTGTGGGTCTGGATTCACATGTAGGCCAGACCGGGTAAGGATGGCAGATTTCCTTCCCTAATAGGGTGCATTAATAGGGTGAACCGGATGGGTTTTTACAACAATCGATGATAGTTTCATGGTCACCGTTTCTGAGACTATATAATTCCAGATTGATTCACTGGATTCAAATCCCACCAGCTGCCTGTCCCCAGATCCTTTGCTGGGTCTCTGCATTACTCGGCCAGCGACATTCCCACCACCTCCCCTGAATGGAATATTCCACACAACCCCTTAGTTAAACAGGAAGGAGAAAAGAGAAAGGCTTTGACCTTTGGATGACCTCATCACCACCTACAGAAACCTTAAAGCTGACCATTCTGTAAAAGTTTATAAACTTTATTTTTATAAAACACAGAGTAAGAAACAGGTGAAAAGTAACGATGGACGTTCCGACTGACATCAGAAACATTGATTGACCGGATAAACACTCACTACATCACAGAGCGATCCTCAACCATTAAAGAATTGACCCACAATAAGGAATGAGAGAGCCTTATAAAAAGGGGCAGGAGTTTACACAGAGAGGCGACACCCACAGCTGCTCAGGATGATGGAATTCAGTTCAGGAAGGGGATAAAGTGAGAAGCTTTTGTGATTCAAGGTAGAAGTATTGAACAATCTGGAATCAGTGCTTCTCGAGTTTGCTGACGAGCCGAACACTTCAATTAATCTCATCATAAAACCCCCAGTGTCAATAACATGGATTTGACTGACAAATGTTGAAGTGTTGGTTTAGAGCCACAAGTTTCAACTTCCCATTTGAGCCTCAGGCACCTTTCTGTCTCTCTCCTGCTCGTGTCAATGACAGCCAGGCGACGGAGCTGAGGGCTGAATTTAGCTGAGAATAATGGTGCCTGCGCCCCAGTTGGGAAACTGCCCTGGGCGTCGCACTAATAGGGAGACAGGAATGTACTGGAGTGGGCAATGGGCCTCCAACCAATCAGGGCACCGGAGGAGGTGACCGGGGCTGATGGTGACGTGACCCCCGGGGTTCAGTGTCCCTGTGTCCAAAGCGGGGAGTCACAGGAACAGGGGACAGAGCAGCTGAACAGAAACCATTTGTGTCCAGAACATTGTGAACATCCTTTTACTCTGGTTGTCTTTGATCCTCAAGTCATTTTCTGTTTGTTTTAACCATGTTCTGTTTCATCAATAAACTTTTATCAGTAAAAATATTTGATTGTTCTGGACATTTCCTGCTGAGATTGATGCACTTTAGGGAAAGTGGGTGAGAGGGGTTGGCAGGCTCTTTAACATGCTGGGCTTTCAAGAGAGCTGTTAAACATGCTCTCTCTCTGACCCCTCACTCAACTTCACTCCGTTATTTTCCAGTTCTGTTCTGGTCCCGCCTGGGGTAACATCTACTCGATCTTTTCTCCTGAAGGAGCACTGTGAGTTCTAGGTTACTCGTACATAAGGACAGATGCTTCAAGCAACAGATCAAACATGGATGTAAAAGATTCTCCAGCTCTCTCTTTACCCCTATCCAAGTTGTGGACAGTTCTTACTCTGTGTTATTTCCCCCAAGCCCTTAATTGTCCCAATCTATAATATTATTCCTTTTAGTTTAATTTTCCTCACTTTGTGTCCATGTGCAGTGTGTTTAATTGGATCCTGATTGTTTTGAACTCAGTTTCTCTCTGGAGTGTGTGTCAATGCCTTGATGATGTCACAATGTTGTCTCAATCCCCTGGCCACATTAACCATTTCATTTCCTGCTGTGTCTCAAGTAGCTGTGTGTGTTTGGGACCCGCTCTTCACTCCATCTCACCATGAAGTTAGGCTTGCTATTTTTCACACGTAACAAATCACATCTGCACACTCACTCCGGTGTCCCAAAATCATGTCACACATTCTTAACTCTCAGATGTGCTGACGAAAGGATCAAAGTGAGTGTCTGTCTTTCTTATTTCCCTGTTATTGTCTGATATTTCATGCAATGACCGAGCTTTCAAATGTAGATTTCTTTAAAACAAAGTTCATGGATGGCGGAGTGTGTCACAGACCAAGTATTATGCTGGCCTTCACTGATTTACAACTCAGCTAATACAAAGAACAATATGGCGGCACGGTGGCACAGTGGTTAGCACTGCTGCCTCACAGCACCAGGGACCCGGGTTTGATTCCTGGCTTGGGTTACTGTCTGTGTGGAGTTTGCACATTCTCCCCGTGTCTGCATGAGTTTCCTCCGGATGCTCCGGTTTCCTCCCGCAGTCCAAAGCTGTGTGGGTTGGGTTGATTGGCTGTGCTAAATTGACCCTAGTTTCTGGGGGATTAGCAGGGTAAATATGTGGGGTTACGGATATAGGCTGGGATTGTTGTCAGTGCAGGCTTGATGGGCCAAATGGCCTCCTTCTGTACTATCGGGATTCTATTCTATGAATATAATGAAGCAATGTAATGGGCATCTTGTTTATTTTCAGCCTGGGCTAATACAGTAACCTGGAGTTTTATGACCCTTTTGGAATTGTTGGGTGGAGCCTGATTGAAAGGTCAGCGCTCTCTTTGGACATTTTTTTTAAACAGGAGAAAGATTTTAGTTTTCTTTCGTAACAAGCTCTTTGGACTGCAGACTGAGAGCAGTGTTTCTCATCTCTCTCTGTGGAGTGAAGATTCTGCTGCCTGTGAGTTGCCAGCTGGAAGATAGTGGCAAGCAGTCTCTCTCTCTCTGTCTCTCTCTCAAGGTCCTGAAAGTTCCAGCACTGGGAAGTCAAAGTTTGAATTCAACATTTAAAGGACTAATTCACAACAGGTGTTAAAAAGCTGCCAAATCCAGCATCATGTGAGCATACCTGCTTTCTGGGCAAAGCCTAGAACGGGGTGTATGTTTGAAGGGATTATTTGATTTGCAACTGTATACTTAGCTGTGCTGGTTGATACAAGATCATGGTTGCTTTTTATTGCAATTGGTAAAAGTTATGCTAATTTTTCTTCTTATACTTTAACTGTGTTCTTAAATACACTTTGTTTGATAAAAGCTTCCTCGTGGCTCACTTGAATCGTACCTGGAGTGAAATATTTATGCTCACCCATGCCAAAATCAAAGTGCAAAACTTCTGGCTAGGCTGACTTTGTAAAACACTTTGGAGTTTCTGACCTGGGTCATAACACGTTTAACCACGCTCAAGGTGAGTTATTCAAATTCCTTTATTGTCCAGGACAATATCTTCACAGTATCTTTAAAACAGAAATTAAACATTCCCGTTTGATTTCAGGTATTAACATGTTCTGTTAGTTTGTTCTTTATTGTCAATGTCAGGCTGGGGTTATTCTCCTTGGAGCAAAGGAGGTTGAGGGGAGATTTGATAGAGGTGACAAGATTCTGACAGGTTTAGATAAGGTGGACAAAGAAAAGCTGTTCCTATTAGCCGATTGGACAAGGACGAGGGGGGACACAGATTTAAGGTTTTGGGTCAGAGATGCAGTGGGGGGATGTGAGGAAGAATATTTTGATGCAGCGAATGGTAATGACCTGGAACTCGCTGCCTACGAGGGTGGAGGAAGTGGAGACAATAAACAATTACAAAGGAAATTGGATGGGCATTTGGGGCATTTCAAAAATAAATGCTGACTAAATATCTCTGAACTTCTCAACACCCTGTCACTCTGTGATCCTTGTGAAATTTAAAACCAGGTATTCGCAACAAGACTCAAAGAGCATCAGCCCACTGGAGGCAAAGTTGTGAGACCGGCCAGTCCAGCAGAAAGAAACCCTCCGACCCTCCCCATTGACCAACGTGAGAATGAACAAAATGCAGTCCTGGATGTAATTGAGAGCAGAAACAATAACAGCAGAATCTAATCCCCATATTCACTAGTGAACTTGTTGGTGTGTCAGCAGGGCGGATGAATCACAGAACCCCTTCCCACACTGAGAGCAGATGAACAGTCTCTCCCCGGTGTGAACTCGCTGGTGCGATTGCAGGGTGGATAACCGAGTGAATCCCTTTCCACACACGGGGCAGGTGAACGGCCTCTCTCCAGAGTGAACTCGCTGGTGTCTCCGCAGATTAGATAACTGAGTGAATCCCTTTCCACACTGAGAGCAGGTGAATGGCCTCTCCCCAGTGTGAACTCGCTGGTGTGTCTGCAGGTTTGATAAATGAATGAATCCCTTCCCACACTGAAAGCAACTGTATGGCTTCTCCCCAGTGTGATCTCGCTGGTGTGTCTGCAGGCTGTACAATTGAGTGAATCCCTTCCCACACTGAGAGCAGGTGAATGGTCTCTCCCCAGTGTGAACTCGCTGGTGTGACTGCAGATGAGATAACTGAGTGAATCTTTTCCCACATGTAGAGCAGCCGAATGGCCTCTCTCCTGTGTGAACACGCTGGTGTTTCTGTAGGTTGGATGACTTACTGAATCCCTTCCCACACTGAGAGCAGGTGAATGGCCTCTCCCCAGTGTGAACTCGCTGGTGTGTCTGCAGGCTTGATATCTGAGTAAATCCTTTCCCACACTGACAGCAGGTGAATGCACTCTCACCAGTGTGAACTTGCTGGTGTCTCTGCAGAGTGGATGAATCAATGAATCCCTTCCCACACACCCAGCAGGTGAACGGCCTTTCCCCAGTGTGGCTGCGCCGATGAGCTTCCAGTAGAGAGGGCGCTTTGTATCTCTTCCCACAGTCCTCACATTTCCACGGTTTTTCCATATTTTCAGTCTCCTTGTATCATTTGAAGCCTTGTCCACACAGAGAACACGGTATGGTCTCTCCCTGCTGTGAATGCTGCGATGTATTGTCAGGCTGTGTAACTGGTTAAAGCTCTTTCCACTGTCAGTGCACTGGAACACTCTCACTCAGGTGTGTGTTTGTGTCCCGGTGTTTTTCCAGTCACACTGCTGCTTAAAATCTTGCAGTGGACAGACCGGTCAAACATTTCTCCTTCCCATTCAGAGGCTGAGGATATTTAGTTTCCAAGGAATTGAGTGACTCTGTCAGATCGAGATGTGATCGTGAAGATTTCTCTGTGTGATTCCTCTTCTAATATCCTGTGAAAACAATTCACAAAATTCATCAGTGTCAGTACAGGACAGAAATTCAGAACAGACAATTCTAGTTTCTATGGAACATTCTTTCCTCTCTCATTCCCCAAAAGCTGTAAATCTCCATCCCACACACTCTCCCTCCATTCTCACTCTGCTGTATCTAATATTCACCCTCCCAATTCTCCTGAAGATGCAGATTGAGGCTGATTGACAGATCCATGCTCACTGCTTCCTGTCCTGGACACAGAGAGCTGGAAATCTCCATGCACGCTGCCAGCCTAACAGAAATATGGCTATATTCTTGACTAAGAATGTTTTAAATGGATTGTTTCAGTGAGTGAAGATACAGGGGGGTTGTGATTGATGATGATATTGAACTTGCTGCCAACGTGGGTGATCATAGAGTTTTACAGCATGGAAAGAGGCCCTTCGGCCCATCATGTTTGTGCCGGCCATCAAGCACCGTTCTATTCTAACCCCATTTTCCACACGTGATGTGTAACCTTACATACTGTGGCATTTCAAGAGCTTATCTAACTTCTTCTTAAATGTGATGATGATTCCCACCTCTACCACCCTTTCAGGCAGTGAGTTCCAGATTCCCACCACCGTCTGAGTGAAAAAGCTTTCCCTCACATCTCCTATAAACCTCCTGCCCCTCAACTTAAATCCAGGCCCCTGGTTATTGACCCCTCTACGAAAGAGAAAAGTTCCTTCCTGTCCCCCCTATCTGTGCCCCTCAGAATTTTATACACCTCAATGTTAGGCTGGATAACTTGGGGTTATTCTCCTTGGAGCAAAGTAGATTGATAGAGGTGTACAAGGGTACATGGAGGTGTCAAAGTTTACATGCTCTGTTTACACGTGTACAAGCTCTGACTATGGCGTATCCAGTCTCGAAACATTGGTTCTATTCTCTCTCCACAGATGATGTCAGATCTGCTGAGATTTTCCAGCATTTACTGTTTTACTTTCCCTTTCTTTTTCCTTCTGTGTCACCGCTCTGCCTCATCAATAAGACATTGGGACTCAGAGGGTTGATGCAGTTTGATGGACAAGTTGTCTCCATTCTGAACACTGGGGAACAAGCTCCTCCCACTCATTGACAACATTGCCCTCTACAAACATGGCGGCCGCACGTGCGCACTGCTGCATATTGCCCCCAATAAAGATGGCGAACGTTAACCCGGGACGAACATGAGGAGCTGCAGCCCTGCTCGGTGCAAACTGGGTCCGGGAAGTTCTCTTCCGCATTTTGCGACTCTCACAACATGCTTACGCAGCGTTTCCACCCACCTGGACGATCCATTGCTCTCTCCGTACCGCCAATCACCTCGAACAGATTTCCGAGCCCAAAATAAAAACCGTTTTCCATCGCCATTACTCACACTGCGCATGCTCGAGTCAAAGTTGGCCCCGCCCCTCGTTCGCTCCTATTGGTGGAGGACCAACCGCTCCAGATCGGTCCTCCAGCTCTGCCCCCTCTTCCCATTGGTCCACGCTGCCGTCAATCAGCCGGGCATTGTGACGGTGACTTGCTGCTTGTCCAATAATCACAGTGACAGAGTCTCAGTGTAACAATGACACACACAGGCTCCAATACAATCAGAGTGGGGATGGAGCACAGAGACAACACAGCAAAGCACTGACTTACTCTGAGTGTAACAATGACACACACAGGCTCCAATACAATCAGAGTGGGGATGGAGCACAGAGACAACACAGCAAAGCACTGACTTACTCTGAGTGTAACAATGACACACACAGGCTCCAATACAATCAGAGTGGGGATGGAGCACAGAGACAACACAGCAAAGCACTGACTTACTCTGAGTGTAACAAATACAATGTTTGTTCAAATAATAAGAGTCACGTTGCAGTATGTTAGCGAACACAGCATTAGATCCAATGTAATGGTAATACAGTCAGTATCTAGTGCACCAGAACCAAAGTTTAGGTTTCATTTGATAGTGTGAGTGAGTCATGGTCTATTGATATAATGTATTTAGATTCCGGTGTGTGTTACTCTGCCACTGTCAGTATCAGACAATAACCTGTCTGTTATTCCAATTCTGCTGTATTTTACATTCTGCTGTATTTCTGCTGTACTTTAACCTGGTGTTGTTAAAACTCTTACTGTATTTTACAACTGCAGCTCCTGGGGCTGATTGGAGTCTGGTATAATCATCACAAAGGTTGGTTTCAGTGTCTCTGAGGTCATTTTAACTGCAGGTAATCTGACAAGGGAGACAAGAGGCCCAACAAACATTCGATTACAATAGGAGGACAAGGTGTAAGGGAGCAATGATATTTTAGGGTGTCTGTGTTGTGGTGAGTGTCACTGGGAGGTGAGTGATAAAATAGAAGTGGAAACATCACGACAGATACATGTGACTGACTCGGCCTGACTGAGAGCTGTTATAGTCGAGGCGAGAATAATGAGGACATGGCGAACTCCAGGATTTCTGATATCTGAGGTGTATCTGTTGGAGGAACTGAAAATAATCAGTTCCTCCTCATGGTTATCTCCAGTTCGCAAGTTACACAGACACACAGGAAAGAGATCTGACAGATCATCAAACCCAATATTTTAATCTTCTGTTTGAGACACATTATGACCGAAAAGATCAAACATTAAAACCTTAGGAGAGAAACATTCAGAATGTCACAAAGATGAATGAACTGTCCAATTAATCCCATTCACCAGAACTCTGCCAATTTACCTTCTGCAAGTATTTATCCAATTCCCTTTGAAAGTTACTATTAAACCTGCTTCTAGCACCTGTCAGTTTGCGCATTCCAGATCATATGAAGTTATTGTGTAAAAAAATCTCCTTATCACCCCCTCCAGTTCTGTTGTCAGTTATGTTAAACCTCTGTATCATCTGCTTACAGACCCTCCTGCACCTGGGAAATAGATTCTCTCCATCGACAGACTTCCTGCTCCTGGGAGATAATTACTCTCCATTGACACTATAATAAATCATTTGTCTTTTTAAACATCTCTATTAAATCGCCCCATCACATTCCCTAATCTCAGATGGATAACCCATGTTTTTCCTGCCCTGAAGAATTATATGGACTCAAAATGTTAACTGTTTCTCTCTGAACAGATGCCGCCGGACCTGCCGGGTTTTTCTGCTTTTCTCCCTGTTTTTCCTTCTATAATCAATCAGAAACTCTTCATGATTTTGAACATCTTGATCAAATAGGAACACACAGAGCCTGAGAGAGGTACAGAGGGAGAGACAGAAAGACTGAGAGAAAAATTTAGAAAGATTTTAAAAAGTAGAAAGGAAGCAATCGAAGATAAAAGCTGAGAAACAGAGGAAACAAGCAATAGAGAGAATGATATAGAATTTAAGGGAGCAGGCTATCAGTTCCCAGCTATGGGGAGCAGAGTCGGCATCTCCACATCAGAGCAGAGGGAACTCAGTGGGCGGCACGGAAGCACAGCGGTTAGCACTGCTGCTTCACAGCTCCAGGGACCTGAGCTCGATTCCCGGCTCAGGTCGCTGTCTGTGTGGAGTTTGCACACTCTCCTCGTGTCTGCGTAGGTTTCCTCCGGGTGCTCCTTCCTTCCTCCAAAGATGTGTGGGTTAGGCTGATTGGCCATGCTAAATTTGCCCCTTAGTGTTCTGAGATGTGTAGGTTAGAGGGATTAGCGGGTAAATATATGTAGGGATATGGGGGTCGGGCCTGGGTGGGATTGTGGTCGGTGCAGACTCGATGGGCCGAATGGCCTCCTCCTGCACTGTAGGGTTTCTATGATTTAGAAACTGATCCACAGACACAGCTGGTTTTATCTGCAAATGGAAACTCTGAACAGAAATAACTGACTCATTTGTAAATGTCACCACAATGTGACCTGTGTGACTCTGCCCTGACTCTCTGGGTAGATACAGGCCGCATTGACAGATGTTCTCACCAGGTTGTGGTCCCTGGATTTATTTTCTGCTCAGAAGTGAGATGTGAGATTTGGAACCGGCAGCAGGGAAACAGGAAGTTGTGTTACCTGAGAGTGAAACAGCCGGCGTCAGTTTGATGTTATCACCGTGAACAGTCTTCCTGTCTGTGAGGGTGAACTCACTCTGACAGCATCAAGAACAACCACACAGATTGCTGCCAGTCTCAGCATTACAGTCACCTCCATTCCTATTTTAAACAATGAAGAAAGGAGATTATTTGGACTTTTAACACATTCACTGAATTGGGAGATGGACTGAGGGTCATCACTGGGAGAAATGAGGAGGAATTAGAGAACAAATGAGTTTTCCCAAAGAGGGTTATTAGAAAAGAGGAGATTTAAAGTGAGTCAGGGCCTGTCAGAGGAAGTGGGAGAGAGAAACAGAGAGGATTGAATCTCCATCAATTAGCTGTTTTCTCAGACAGCGAAGAGAGATGAAGCGTGTTTGTGCTTTTTCAGAGAGAGATAACGAGAGAGAGAAAACAATGAATAAGTTTAAGCAGATCTGAAATAGGAAGGTTAAATGAGTGAGTGTTTGAAAGAACGATAGAGAGACATTAAGTGACGAAGACAGTTTCTGAGAGGAGAGAGGTTAAGTGAAAATGAGAGAGGAGCGAGGTTAGAGTGTAAGAGAGGTGGAAGGTGAGGTAAGTGTGAGTGAATGCCTGGAGAGAGAGAGAGACAATTCAGTGAGTGTGAGAGAGATGAGAGATGCTGAGCGATTGAGTTTCTGAGAGAGAGGAGATGTTAAGTGACTGAATGTCGGAAAGAGAGGAGAGCAGGTTCACACCCAGGGGTCACTGAGAATGATCAAAATAAGGAGATCACCCAGAAAACTACCAACAGGAAACTTCAGCTGAACACATCACTCATTCTTAAATGATCAGTCAGGGCTCTGATGCTGCTCAGCTTCTCTCTGTTCTGTTTATAATGGTTAAAGGCTGATAGGAGTGAGGTTTATTTAGAAGGATAGTGGATGGGAAGCACACAACAAAACTGAGAATTCTTGGACACACACTGCAGCTCCTTCTCTATCTGGGAATCAAATTGTTGTCTAATTGTCCCAGCAGTTAACAGGCTCCTTTGAACGTCTCCAGCTGCTACTTTGATGCAGACTTCAACCAATTTATTTTAAGCCAGTTTCTGTTCAATAAACCAGGACTGACACACACACATTAAAATGTTTTAGACTTTTTTGCATTTTTAGTCTGGAAACCTAAACCTGCCGTTTCACTCTCAGTCAGGAATAGATCCCAGTTTTACACCAATCTTTGACAGCACGTTTCCAGCATTCACCATTGTTCTTCCTGACTCTAAACACAGTTGTAAAGGAGCTTCTTTTCCGTGTCTAGGAGCTCGGAACCATGGAAAAGAACGACTGGGACACATTTTTTACACACCTCAGGATTCACCCACGCGGGGACTTTGCTGTCAGTGAAAAGTGACGAAAAAGACCAAAGTGCTGTTTGTCCCTCTCAGCGAGACCCTGAAGGACTGGGTCAAGAATGAAGTTCTGTTCCTACTGTATGATCCTCCCTCAGATTGCCCTTTCTGAGCTCCAGCCTGGTGACGTTAAACACTCAAATGGAAAAGACAAAAATCTACAACAATGATTCAATCAAATGTCGATTTCACATTTATTCAGAATATCAAACCTCAACAGAAGAAAAAAGTCAGAGTGAAGATGATTCAGACCTGGATATGATTAACAGCATCAATAAGTGTAGAATCCAAACCTTGCAGTCCCTTGTGAACTCGCTGGTGTGTTAGCAGGTGGGATGACTGAATAAATCCCTTTCCACAGACATTACAGGTGAACAGCCTCTCCCCAGTGTGAACTCGCTGGTGTTTCAGAAGATAAGAGAAATGAGAAAATCCCTTCCCACAGACAGAGCAGGTAAATGTGAATTTTCTGATGTGTCAGCAGGTTAGATGACTGACTGAATCCCTTCCCACACATGGAGCAGGTGAACGGCCTCTCCCCAGTGTGAACTCGCTGGTGATTCAATAGGTTGGATGAACGAGTGAATCGCTTCCCACACATGGAGCAAGTGAATGGCCTCTCCTCACTGTGAACCTGCTGGTGTGTCAGAAGGTTGTATGAACGGGTGAATCCCTTCCCACATTCAGAGCAGGTGAACGGTCGATCCCCGGTATGGAGCTGCTGGTGTATCAGAAGGTTGGATGAATTAATGAATCCCTTCCCACAGTCGGAGCAGGTGAAGGGCCTCTCCCCAGTGTGAATTCTCTGGTGGTTCAATGGGGCAGATGGGCGGCTGAATCCCTTCCCACACACACAGCAGGTGAATGGCCTCTCCCCAGTGTGAGTATATTGGTGCGTCAGCAGATCCTTTTTGTTTTTAAAGCCCTTCTCACAGTCAGAACAATTTAAAAGTTTGTTGTCAGAGTGAACAAGTTGATGTGTCTGCAGGTGGGATGACTGAATGAATCCTTTCCCACACACAGAGCAGGTGAATGGTCTCTCCCCAGTGTGAATGCGTTGGTGTGTCAGCAGATCTTTTTTGCATTTAAAACTCTTCTCACAGTCAGAAGATGGAAACAGTCTCTCATCAGTGTGAACAAGTTGGTGTGTCACAATGTGGGATGAGCGAGTGAATCCCTTCCCACACACAGGGCAGGTGAACGGCCTCTTCCCAGTATGAACCCGTTGGTGAGTCAGAAGGTTCTGTGAATGGGTGAATCCCTTCCGACACTCGGAGCAGGTGAACGGTCTCTCCCCAGTGTGACTGCAATGAACTTCCAGTTGTGATGGGAAACCGAATCCTTTCCCGCACTCCACACATTTCCACGGTTTCTCCATGGTGCGGGTGTCCTTGTGTTTCTCCAGGTTGGATGATCAGTTGAAACCTCGTCCACACACACAACATACATGTAGTTTCACTCTGCTGTGAACTGTGTGATGTTCTTTCAGACTGTGGACTGGTTAAAGCACTTTCCACAGTCAGTTCACTGGAACACTCCCAATCGGGTGTGTGTTTGTTCCAATGCTTTTCCGGTCACACTGATGTTTAAAATCTTTGCTGACAGACAGAAGAGTCAAACATTTCTCCTCCCGCATTCAAAGACCAATGATCTTCAGCTCCAAATGAACAAAATGACTTTGCCAGTCATGATGTTCGGTTTGAGTTTTCTGTCTACCAATCCTCCACTTCCAATATCCTGCAAAAAAAATTTGGAAAAGTCATCACTGTCAGTCCGGAATAGAAACTCTGAACAGACAATTCTAGTTTCTCCAGAACATTTTTTCCTCTCTTGTTCCCCAAAATCTGGAAATCCCCGTCCCACACACTCTCCCTCCTCCCTGGGCTTAAACCCATCTCACCATCTGCATCATTTCTTTCCTCCACTCCCAGTTTTCTCCCTCCCTCTCCTCTGTCTGGGTTCAGTTCTCCAGCTGCTGTCTGCAGACTGACAATAAAACCAATGGGTCTTACTGGGGGTGTTGGGGCCTCCAGCGGGTGTTTGTGAATCCTCCCCGCCCACCTCCCAGGGTTTCCTTCCTTCCCAGAGATCAGAGTCCTCATTGATTTGAGGCCAAAGTGTAACCTCTTATTTATTGTCCCCCTCCCCCATCCTCTGATGTGAACCATCCTCCAGTGGCTGAGCCAGGATGGGGCCGTTAACCTGGGCCTGTTCCCGGGAGGGAGGGAGGGAGAAGCCCCGCAGCTGCAAACCAGGGAGCTGACAATGATTCTGAAGGGTTTGCGGATCCACAAAGTGTTTCCAAATCCTCCCAGCCACCGCCTAACGCTGACTCCGCTTCTCCGGGACAAACAAGCGCCAAGGACAGCAATGACACTGCGCATGCTCCACATCACAATGCCCGGGGACTGATTGACGGCAGCTCCGGACCAATAGGAAGAGGGGGCGGTGCTGGAGAACCGAGCGGGAGCGGCTGGTCCTCCAACCAATCGGAGTGAATGAGGGGCGGGGCTGGAGGACCTGAAGCATGCGCAGTGCGGGTAATGGCGACGGACAGAGGGACGGTTTTAACTTGGAAGCGAGATCAATACGAGGTAGAGGGCGGCGTGCGGGGAATGATAAATGTGGCGGGTGGGTGGAGAGATTTTGTAAACATATTGTTCAAACCCAAACCCCGGAAATGAACTTCCCGGTCCCCCGCTTTGTACCAAATGGAGCGGCAGCTTGTAGTGTTAGACCCGGGCTGACTGCCGCCTGTGATAAACCACTGTTAAGCTTATTGCCTGTGTGTGTGTGTGTGTGTGGCATGTCTGGGCATGCCCCTGCCAGCCCTGCATGAGACTCCTCCCCCCCCGTCCAGGTATGAAGGTGACTGCTCCCCACCCTCCTGCCTCAGTTGCTGGACCAGTTCATCAGCATGGGTGTGTGCTCCAAGTCTTTTGCGAATAAAAGCCTATTTGTTCTTGCATACAAACTAGTCTTTGCTTGATTGATAGATAGTGCATCACCGCCATTGAGGCTGCATGTGGGAGGCCGGCAGGGATTGTGATCGGGGAGTGATGTCACAATGGAATGGGTGAGGGTGTGACGTCACAATGGAATGTGTGAGGGTGTGACGTCACAATGGAATGGGTGAGAGTGTGACGTCACAATGGAATGGGTCGGAGTGTGACGTCACAATGGAATGGGTGAGGGTGTGACGTCACAATGGAATGGGTCGGAGTGTGAGGTCACAATGGAATGGGTGAGGGTTCCAAATTCGCCCGACTTCGGTCATTGCCAAGATTTCCGAGTCCATTATTAAAGCTGAGATCACAGAGTACTTGGAAGTGCAGGATAAAGTAGGACTGAGTCAGCACGGCTTTGTCAAGGGGAGGTCATGTCTGACAAATCTGTTAGAGTTCTTTGAGGAGCTTTTGATTTGATTTATTATTGTCACATGTATTAACATACAGTGAAAAGTGTTGTTTCTTGCACGGTATACAGAGAAAACATACCATTCATAGAGAAGGAAATGAGAGAGTGCAGAATGTAGTGTTACAGTCAGAGTGAGAGTGTAGAGAAAGATCAACTGAATGCAAGGTAAGTCCATTCAAAAGACTGACAGCAGCAGAGAAGAAGCTATTCTTGAGTCGGTGGTACGTAACCTCAGACTTTTGTATCTTTATCCCGAGGGAAGAAGGTGGAAGAGAGAATGTCGGGGTGCTTGGGGTCCTTAACTATGCTGGCTGCTTTGCCGAGGCAGCGGGAAGTGTAGACAGAGTCAATGGATGGGAGGCTGGTTCGCATGATGGATTGGGCTACATTCACAACCTTTTGTAGATCCTTGCAGTCTTGGGCAGAGCAGGAGCCATACCAAGCTGTGCTACAACCAGAAAGAATGCTTTCTATGGTGCATTTGTAAAGGTTGGTGAGAGTCGTAGCTGACATGCCAAATTTCCATAGTCTTCTGAGAAAGTAGAGGCGTTGGTGAGCTTTCTTAACAAGAGTGTCGACATGGGGAGACCAGGACATGTTTTTGGTGATCTGGATACCTAAAAACCTGAAACTCTCGACCCTTTCTACTTCGTCCCCATTGATGTCGACATGGGCATGTTCTTCTTTATGCTTCCTCAAGTCGATGACAATCTCCTTTGTTTTGTTGACATTGAGGGAGGGATTATTGTTGCCGCACCAGTTCACCAGGTTCTCTATCTCATTCCTGTACTCTGTCTCATCATTGTTTGAAATCCGACCCAGTGCTGTGGTGTCGTCAGCAAACTTGAAAATCGAATTGGAGGGAAATTTAGCCGCACAGTCATAGGTGTAGAAGGAGTATGTTAGGGGGCTGAGAACACAGCCTCGTGGGGCACTGGTGTTGAGGATGATCGTGGAGGAGGTGTTGTTGCCTATCCTTACTGATTGTGGTCTGTGAGTTAGGAAGTTCAGGATCCAGTTGCAGAGGGAGGTGCCGAGACCCAGGCCACGGAGTTTGGAGATGAGTTTCGTGGGACTAATAGTGTTGAAGGCTGAGCTGTAGTCAACAAATAGGAGTCTGACATAGGTGTCCTTGTTATCTAGCTGTTCCAAGGTTGAGTACAGGGCCAGGGAAATGGCGTCTGCTGTGGACCTGTTGCGGCGGCAGGCAAACTGTAGTGGATCCAGATAGTCCGGGAGGCTGGAATTGATTCGTACCGTGACAAACCTTTCGAAGGACTTCATCATGATGGATGTCAGAGCCACCGGCCGATAGTCATTAAGACACGCTGCTTGGTTTTTCTTAGGTACCAGGATGATGGCCATCTTTCTTGAAGCAGATAGGGACCTCAGATTGTTGTAAAGAGAGGTTGAAGATGTCTGTGAATACCTCTGCCAGCTAATCCGCACAGGATCTGAATGCACATCCGGGTATCCCATCCGGGCCAGTTGCTTTCTGTGCGTTGACCTTGAAGAAAGCTGCTCTGACATCTGCAATGGAGACCCCAGATACAGGTTCATCCAGGGCTTCCAGGGTGGAGGGCATGCTCTCGCTGACCTCTTGCTCAAAACGAATGCATTGAGCTCATCAGGGAGAGGTGCGTTGGAGCCAGCGATTTTACATGCCTTCATCTTGTCGCCTGTTATGTCTTGCAGACCTTGCCACAGTCAGCGGGGGTTGGTGTGGCTCGCCTGGGACTCTAGCTTGGTCCAGTATTGTCTTTTGGCATCTTTGATGGATCTCCTTAGATCATATCTGGTAACAAAGAAGTTAGATAAAGGAGAACTAGTGGACCTGATTTATTTAGATTTCCAGAAGGCCTTTGACAAGGTGCTGCAGAGGAAACTGTTAAATAAGTTAAGTGCCCATGGTGTTAAGGGTAAGATCCTGGCATGGATAGAGGATTGGCTGGCAGAAGGCAGAGAGTGGGGATAAAGGGGTCTTTCTCAGGATGGCAGCCGGTGACCAGTGGTGTGTCTCAGGGGTCAGTGCTGGGACCACAACTTTTCACAATATACATTAACGATTTGGAGGAAGGAACTGAAGGTCCTGTTGCTAAGTTTGCAGATGATACAAAGATATGTCGAGGGACAGGTAGTATTGAGGAAGCAGGGGGGCTGCAGAAGGACTTGGACAGGTTAGAAGAGTGGGCAAAGAAGCGGCAGATGGAATATAATGTGGAAATGTGTGAGGTTTTGCACTTTGGAAGGAGGAATGGAGACATCAACTATTTTCTAAATGGGGAAATGCTTAGGAAATCAGAAACACAAAGGGACTTGGAAGTCATTGTTCAAGATTCTCTTCAAGTTAACGTGCAGGTTCAGTTGGCAGTTAGGAAGGCAAATGCAATGTTAGCATTCATGTCGATAGGCCTAGAATACAAGAGCAGGGATATATTTCTGAGGCTGCGTAAGGCTCTGGTCAGTCCCCATTTGGACTATTGTGAGCAGTTTTGGTCCCCATATCTAAGGAAGGATGTGCTGGCTTTGGAAAAGGTCCAGAGGAGGTTCACAAGAATGATCCCTGGAATGAAGAGCTTGTCCTATGAGGAACAGTTGAGGACTCTGGGTCTGTACTCATTGGAGTCTAAAAGGATGAGGGGGGATCTTGTTGAAACTTACAGGATACTGCGGGGCCTGGATAGAGTGGACGTGGAGAGAATGTTTCCACGAGTAGGAACAGCTAGAAATAGAGGGCACAACCTCAGACGAAAGGGCCGATCCTTTAAAGCAGAGAGGAGGAGGAATTTCTTCAGCCAGAGAGTGGTGAATCTGTGGAACTCTTTGCTGCAGAAGGCTGTGGAGGTCAGGACATTGAGTGTCTTTAAGACAGAGATAGATAGGTTCTTGATTAATGAGGGGATCAGGGGTTATGGGGAAAAGGCAGGAGAATGGGGATGAGAAAAATATCAGCCATGATTGAATGGCGGAGCAGACTCGATGGGCCGAGTGGCCTAATTCTGTTACTGTGTCTTATGGTCTAATGAGTTGAGACTGGGGTGGCGTCGGACGATGTCACTGAGGTGGAAATAGGCAGTCTTGATGATGATGTGGCTGGAAGCTCATCCTGGAGTGAAATATTTCACCATGGTTGTGAACAGCCTGGTTCCGGCTCCGACAGGGAGTGGAGTTTGTGGTGGGGACTGAAGACAATGGGTTCAGACTTCCCAGTATTTATATGGAAAACATTTCTGTTCTCTTAGTCCTGGATGGCAGGCAAGTCAGGATGGTGTGTGAGTTGGAGGGGAACTTGGAGCTGATGGTGCTAACCACTGTGCCACCGTGCCGCAGAATGCTAAATGGAATGAGAGAGAGAGTGTATGTGTGAGGGGCGTGGGTGGAGATTTAAAGAATGTTCCATAGAAACTACAATTGTCTGTTTTGAATTTCTATCATGTGCTGACAGTGATGATTTTTGTAAACTGCTTTCAGTGGATATTGGAAGGAGAGGTTTTGACTGGAAAAGCACGGAGATTCTCACACCCGTATCAGAGTGTTCCAGTGCACTGATTGTGGAGAGACACAAGGACTCCGACACCATGGAGAAACCATGGAAATGTGGAGACTGTGGGAAGGGATTCAGAGCCCCATCTGGGGTGGAATCTCATCGACGCAGTCACACCGGGGAGAGACCGTTCATATGCTCCACTTGTGGGAAGGGATTCAATCATTCATCGAATCTGCTGAGAGAGAGAGAGAGAGAAAGATTGAGAGAGAAAGAATCCAACCCCTGCAATCACTTGTGAACTTGTTGGTGTCGCTGCAGGTTGGATGACCGATTGAATCCATTTCCCACACACAGAGCAGGTGAACGGTCTGTCCCCAGTGTGAACTCGCTGGTGTCTCTGCCATGTGGATGACCTCCTAAACCTCTTTGTGCAGTGAGAGCAGCTAACCAGTCTCTCGTCAGTGTGAATGGGTTGGTGGACCATCAGTTCTCGAGAGCTTTTGAAGCCACTCCCACAGTCAGAGCATTTAAAGGGTCTGTCTTGGGTGTGAGTGACCTTGTGGCTCAACAGGTTGGGCAACTGAGTGAATCCCTTCCCACACACACAGCAGGTGAACGGTCTCTCCCCGGTGTGAATGCGCTGGTCGGTCAGCAGATTGTTTAACCGAGTGAATCCTTTCCCACACACAGAGCAGGTGAATGGTCTCTCCCCAGTGTGAACTCCCTGGTGTGTTTGTAAATGGGATAACTGAGTGAATCTCTTCCCACACACACAGCAGGTGAATGGTCTCTCTCCAGTGTGACTGCGCCGATGAGTTTCCAGTGCAGATGGGAACCTGAATCCTTTCCCACAGTCCCCACATTTACACAATTTCTCTATGGTGCGGGTGTCCTTGTGACTCTCCAGGCTTGACAATTAGTTCAGTTACAACATAACATGGGTGCGGTCTCTCTGCTGCAATGTATTTTCAGGCTGTTTAACTGGTTAAAGTTCTTTCCACAGTCACTCAGGTGTGTGCATGTTTCAGTGTGTGTGTGTCTCGGTGCTTTTCCAGTTACACTGATGTTTAAAATCTCCTGAAGCAGACAGAGCAGAGAAATATTTCCATTCTAGATTCAAAGGTTGATGATATTCAGGTCCCAATGAACTGAGTGACTATGTTAGATTTTGATGTGAGGTTTGGTTTGATATTCGTCTTTAAATCTTCACCTTCTGATATCCTGCAAAAGGAATTTACAAACATCATCACTGTCAGCACAGGATAGAAATTCAGAACAGACAATTCTAATTTCCAATGAACATTCTTTCCTCTCTCATCCCCAAAGCTGTGAATCTCCATCCCACACACTCTCCCTCCATTCTCACTCTGCTGTATCTAATATTCACCCTCCCAATTCTCCTGAAGGTACTGATTGAGGCTGATTGACAGATCCATGCTCACTGCTTCCTGTCCACCACACACAAATCATAAGAAACAGGAGCTGCGGTTGGCCATTCAGCCCATCGAACTGCCTCAACCATTCATTGAGAATTGGCTGATCTACCGCAGCATCATTTCCCACGCTATCCCCCAGATAGAGAGAGAATAGAGCCAATGTTTCGAGTCTGGAGGGAGGAAAGAATGTTCCATAGAAATTAGAATTGTCTGTTCTGAATTTCTATCCTGCACTGACACTGATGACCTCTGCAAACTTGTTTTACAGGAAATTGAAAGAGGAATCACAGACCGAAATCTCAGACGTTGTGTCTAGATCTGACAGAGTCATATTCCTCGGGACCTGAATATCATCGGCCTTTAAATCAAGGAGAAATGGTTGTCCGGTCTGGTGACTTGAAAAGATTTCAAACATCAGTGTGACTGGAAAAGTGCCAACACGCTGCAACACTGGAGTGAGTGTGTTCTAGTGCATTGACTCAAGAGCTTTAACCAGTTACACAGCAATAAATATCACACCATTCACAGCGGGGGTGGGGGGACTGTTCTGTGTGTGGACGAGTGTTCAACTGAAGAGAAAGGAAAGAACACCTGCACCATGGAGAAACCATGGAAATGTGGGGACTGTGGGAAGAGATACAGAGCCCCATCAGAGCTGGAAGATCATCGGCACAGCCACACTGGGGAGAGACCATTTACTTGCTCTCAGTGTGGGGAGGGATTCACTCGGGTATCCCAGCTGCAGAGACACCAGCGAGCTCACACTGGGGAGAGGCCCTTCACCTGCTCTCAGTGTGGGAAGGGATTCACTCGGTCATCCAGCCTGCAGGCACACCAGCGAGTTCACACTGGGGAGAGACCGTTCACCTGCTCTCAGTGTGAGAAGGGGTTCAGTCAATTGGCTAACCTGCAGAGACACCAGCGAGTTCACACTGGGGAGAGGCCGTTCACCTGCTCTCAGTGTGAGAAAGGGTTCAGTCATTTAGCTAACCTGCAGAGACACCAGCGAGTTCACACAGGGGAGAGACCTTTCACCTGCTTTCAGTGTGGGAAGGGATTCACTGATTTATCCACCCTGCGGAGACACCAGCGAGTTCACACTGGGGAGTGGCCGTTCACCTGCTCTATGTGTGGGAAGGGGTTCAGTCAATTAGCTGAGCTGCAGACGCACCAGCGAGTTCACACTGGGGAGAGACCATTCACCTGCTCTCAGTGTGAGAAGGGGTTCACTGATTTATTCACCCTGCGGACTCACCAGCGAGTTCACACTGGGGAGTGGCCGTTCACCTGCTCTGAGTGTGAGAAGGGGTTCAGTCAATTATCTAACCTGCAGAAGCACCAGCGAGTTCACACTGGGGAGAGATCGTTCACCTGTTCTCATTGTGGGAAGGGATTCACTGATTTATCCACTCTGCGGAGACACCAGCGAGTTCACACTGGGGAGTGGCCTTTCACCTGCTCTATGTGTGGGAAGGGGTTCAGTCAATTAGCTAAGCTGGAGACCCACCAGCGAATTCACACTGGGGAGAGACCGTTCACCTGCTCTCAGTGTGGGAAGGGATTCACTGATTTATTCACCCTGCGGACTCACCAGCGAGTTCACACTGGGGAGAGGCCGTTCACCTGCTCTCAGTGTGAGAAGGGGTTCAGTCAATTATCCAACCTGCAGAAGCACCAGCGAGTTCACACTGGGGAGAGACCGTTCACCTGCTCTCAGTGCGGGAAGGGGTTCAGTCAATTATCTAACCTGCAGACGCACCAGCGCCTTCATACTGGGGAGAGACCGTTCACCTGCTCTCAGTGTGGGAAGGGGTTCAGTCAATTATCCACCCTGCGGACACACTAGCGAGTTCACACTGGGGAGAGACCATTCACCTGCTCTCAGTGTGGGAAGGGTTTCAGAGTTTCATCCGCCCTGCTGAGACACCAAAATGCTCATGAGTGATTCCAGGGGTTGGATTCTGCTGTTATTGTTTCTGCTCTCAATTACATCCAGGACTGCATTTTGTTCATTCTCACAGTTGGTCAATGGGGAGGGTCGGAGGGTTTCTTTCTGCTGGACTGGCCGGTCTCATGACTTTGCCTCCAGTGGGCTGATGCTCTTTGAGTCTTGTTGCGAATACCTGGTTTCAGATTTCACACGGATCACAGAGTGACAGGGTGTGAGGAAGTTAAGAGTTACTATTTCTGTTTGAAACTTCCCAAATGCTCATCCAATTTCCTTTGTAATTGTTTACTGTCTCCACTTCCTCCACCCTCGTAGGCAGCGAGTTCCAGGTCATTACCATTCACTGCATCAAAATATTCTTCCTCACATCCCCCCTTCCTCTCTGACCCAAAACCATAAATCTGTGTCCCCCTCGTCCTTCTCTCGTCAGCTAATGGGAACAGCTTTTCTTTGTCCATCTTATCTAAACCTGTCAGAATCTTGTCCACCTCTATCAAATCTACCCTCAACCTCCTTGCTCCAAGGGGAACAACCCTAGCCTGACATTGACAATAAAGAACAAACTAACAGAATATGTTAATACCTGAAATCAAATGGGAATGTTTAATTTCTGTTTTAAAGAAATCATGAATATATTGTCCCGTACAATAAAGGGATTTGAATAACTCAGCTTGAGTGCAGTTGAATGAAATGTCTCAATCGCGTATCCACCCACAGTCGAGAGGAAGTGTGGAATGTGTAGCTGGAAATCCCTCCCTAACAGCACTGTGGGTGTACTTACACCTTCGGCATTATAGCAGTTCAGGAAGGCAGTGTTGGCGCTGATCGTGGCCGAGGCAGCTACATACAGCCACATATTCTGTTATAACTGAAGGACTGCAGATTAAATGTGCGGCATTATGGGACTGGACTATCTTGACCACATTCCTGTGACTGCTCAGTTTCTGCAATCATGAACCATTAAAGCTGCTTAGCAGGGTCCTGACAGAGGACCTGGTGAGAATATTTACTCAGAATGAGTGAGAATGAAACTTATTCCAGGACCGGCTGGTGTTCAGTGGCTGAGATTCCCGAATCTGTAAAAAGGGGGTCTGACCAGTGGTAGGTAGTCCGGTAAGAAGCGTTCTCATGCATTATTTAAATTATTTTATCATGAAGTTGTGATCAGAACTGTGAGGGACTTGTAACCCAATAGTTGTTGAATTGACGGTAAACTCCAAGTAGCACTGGACTGAAAAGGGGGTCTGACCAAGAAGTGAAGTGATCTCAGGCATTGTTTAAATTACATCATCATTGGCCAACTTCCCCTTTGTGATGTCACAATGGAGTCCTGCCTGAATCAGCCAATAGGAATCACTCTGCTCCGCGGTGACGTCTCTGGGTTCCAGTGCTCAGGCCCGGGCGCACAGACCTGGGAGCCCCGCCCCCACCCATTGTTCCCCTCCCCCTACACCACATCGAGCCAAGGTTTCCAGGCAACCGGCTGGCGGCTCCGGCCAGAGCGAGAAGCTGCTCGGTGATCTCCCCCTCCCCCCGGCCCGGGACTGCGCATGTCCAAGGGAGGGGGAAGCTGCGAATTGCAGGGCAGATCCTGCCCCCTGACCTTCTGAGGTGTTGATTAATAGGAAGAGTTGGAGGACCGGAAGGACTCTGGTCCTCCAGCTGATCAGAGCGCGGGCTTTGCGTGAATGAAGATTGAGCTTCAGACAGACTGAAACTTCCTCCTGTCTCCAACATCAGAGAGGTTGTTTCTGTAGTGAAGTGGTTGTCACGTTTGCCTGACACGCGAAAGGTCCCCGGGTCAGAACCGGGCAGGAATGTTAATTTGTTAATTCCAGCATCAAAGTGGGAAGGGGGAGGAAGGTGAGCTGTTGCCTGCCTGCCTGCTGTCGTCTGGCCTGCCTGCCTGTCGTCTGGCCTGCCTGCCGTCTGGCCTGCCTGTCTTCCGTCCGTCCGCCCACTGGAGGGTGCTCTCTCCCTGGAGGGAGAGAGGACACGGAGTGACTTTCTTTCTTTTTTCTTTCTATCTATGGGAGGGAGGACTGCACGTTTCAACATCGAGGGACTGAGTGGTTGGGCTGGTGCCCTCATCATCAGAAGGTCGGTGCCTGAAAGGGATGGGGGGGTGAAGTAAATTCAGACTGTTTTTTCCATCTGGGGGGGGGGGGCGGTGAAGACACCCCGGACTTGAACTGTTTGCGCCCAAAAGGGCTGGAGGAGTAAAGACCCCCACCCACTGCTGCTGCCCCCAACACCGGCGCCCCCAACACCGGCACCCCCTCCCCTCTTTCCCCCTGACTGGGGCACCGGCCCCCCTCCGTGCCTTGTCCCTCGTCCTCCCTCCTGCTCCTCCGACCTCCTCTCTCGCTCCGGGGAGAGAGCACCTAGATCCCCATCCACCTACCCTACCCTCCCTTATTTTTCCCTCCTCTTATACGCCCTGCCGTGGCAGAGCCTTCTCGGCCCACCTATGCGGGCGTGGCGGCTGCCAGAGCCCCCGCCGCTCCCAAGGCCCTGCCACCTTTTTCGTTGCTCACGCGGCAGCTCGGGGTTAAGTGCTACGCCCACCCCGACATGTCCATCGAGGCCTGTGTCAAGGCAATGGCTGGGGTTGTCGGCCCCTCAGCCATTGTCGCGGCCTCTAAGATGTACGGCCGGGCCGTATTCTTTTTGAAGGCCACCCACCCGCCACATTTATCATTCCCCGCGCGCCGCCCTCTACCTTGTATTGTTCTCGCTTCCAAGTTGAAACCGTCCGTCCGCCGCCGCCATTACCCGCACTGCGCATGCTTCAGGTCCCGCCCCTCATTCACTCCGATTGGTTGGAGGACCAGCCGCTCCCGCTCGGTCCTCCAGTCCCGCCCCCTCTTCCTATTGGTCCGGAGCTGGCGTCAATCAGCTCCCGGGCATTGTGATGTGGAGCATGCGCAGTGTCATTGCTGGCCTTGGCGCTTGTTTGTCCCGGAGGAGCGGAGTCAGCGTTAGGCGGTGGCTGGGAGGATTTGGAAACACTTTGTGGATCCGCAAACCCTTCAGAATCATTGTCAGCTCCCTGGTTTGCAGCTGCGGGGCTTCTCCCTCCCTCCCTCCCGGGAACAGGCCCAGGTTAACGGCCCCATCCTGGCTCAGCCACTGGAGGATGGTTCACATCAGAGGATGGGGGAGGGGGACAATAAATAAGAGGTTACACTTTGGCCTCAAATCAATGAGGACTCTGATCTCTGGGAAGGAAGGAAACCCTGGGAGGTGGGCGGGAAGGATTCACAAACACCCGCTGGAGGCCCCAACATCCCCAATAAGACCCATTGGTTTTATTGTCAGTCTGCAGACAGGAGCTGGAGAACTGAACCCAGACAGAGGAGAGGGAGGGAGAAAACTGGGAGTGGAGGAAAGAAATGGTGAGATGGGTTTGGATTTCAGCCCAGGGAGGAGGGAGAGTGTGTGGGACGGAGATTTACAGATTTGGGGGAACAAGAGAGGAAAAAATGTTCCAGACGAACTAGAATTGTCTGTTCAGAGTTTCTATCGTGTTCTGACAGTGATGACTTTTCTAAACTGTTTTTACAGGATATTGGAAGTGAAAGATTGGCAGACAGAAAATTCAAACCGGACATCACATCTGACAAAGTCATTCAGTTCCTTCGGAGCTGAATATCATTGGTCTTTGAATATAGAAAGAGAAATATTTGTCTGTTCTGCCTGTGGGCAAAGAAATTAAACATCAGTGTGACCGGAAAAGCATCGAGACAAACACACACCCGAGTGAGAGTGTTCCAGTGAACTGAATGTGGAAAGAGCTTTAACCAGTTACACAGCCTGAAAAAACATCACAGTTCACAGCAGGGTGAAACTACGTGTATGTTGTGTGTGTGGATGAGGCTTGAACTGATCATCCAACCTGGAGAAACACAAGGACACCCGCACCATGGAGAAACCGTGGAAATGTGTGGATTGTGGGAAGGGATTCGGTTTCCCATCACAACTGGAAGTTCATCGGCGCAGTCACACTGGGGAGAGACCGTTCACCTGCTCCGTCTGTGGGAAGGGATTCACCCATTCATACAAACTTCTGACTCACCAACGGGTTCACACTGGGGAGAGGCCGTTCACCTGCCCTGTGTGTGGGAAGGGATTCACTCGCTCATCCCACATTGTGACACACCAACTTGTTCACACTGATGAGAGAATGTTTACATGTTCTGACTGTGAGAAGAGTTTTAAATGCAAAAAGGATCTGCTGACACACCAACGAATTCACACTGGGGAGAGACCGTTCACCTGCTCTGTGTGTGGGAAAGGATTCATTCAGTCATCCCACTTGCAGACACATCAACTTGTTCACTCTGATAACAAACTTTTTAATTGTTCCCACTGTGAGAAAAGCTTTAAAAATAAAAAGGATCTGCTAACGCACCAATATGCTCACACTGGGGAGAGGCCATTCACCTGCTGTGTGTGTGGGAAGGGATTCAGCCGTCCATCTGCCCTATTGAACCACCAGAGAATTCACACTGGGGAGAGGCCCTTCACCTGCTCAGACTGTGGGAAGGGATTCACTTGTTCATCCAACTTATTGAATCACCAGCGAGTTCACACTGGGGAGAGGCCGTTCACCTGCTCTGTGTGTGGGAAGGGATTCAGTCAGTCATCCAACCTGCTGACACACCAGAAAGTTCACAGTGCGGAGAGGCCATTTACCTGCTCTGTCTGTGGGAAGGGATTTTCTCATTTATCTTATCTTCTGAAACACCAGCGAGTTCACACTGGGGAGAGGCCGTTCACCTGTAATGTCTGTGGAAAGGGATTTATTCAGTCATCCCACCTGCTAACACACCAGCGAGTTCACAAACGACTGCAAGGTTTGGATTCTACTCTTAATGATGCTGTTAATCATATCCAGGACTGAATCGTGTTCACTCTGACAGTCTTCATCCGTTGAGGTTTAATATTCTGAATAAATATGAAATAGACCAGCTTTGTTTTTTAAAATTGTTGTCGATTTTTGTCTTCCCCACCTGACCCCACATCACCAGGCTGGAGCTCAGAAAGGACAATCGGGGGAGGATCATATGGCAAACAGGACGCAGTCCTTCAGGGTCACAGAGAGGGACAAACAGCACTTTGCTCTTCCTCATCTCTCTTCACGACAGCAAAGTACCCGTGTGGTTTAATCCTGAGATGTGCAAGAACCTCAGTCGCTCCCTTCTATGTTTCAGCGCTCCTAGACCAGGAACAGAAGTTCCTTTACAACTGTGTTTAGAGTCAGGAAGAACAACAGTGAATGCTGGTAGGATGCTGCTAAATCAGAGATTGGTGCAAAACTCGGATCTGTTCCTGACTGAGAGTGAAACGGCAGGATTAGATTTCCAGACTGAAAATGCAGAAAAGTCTAAAATATTTTAATGTGTTTGTGTCAGTGCCAGTTTATTGAACAGAAACCAGTTTAAAATAAATTGGTTAAAGTCTGCATTAAAGTAGCAGCTGGAGAGTTCAAAGGAACCTGTTATCTGCTGGGACAATTAGACAACAATTTGATTCCCAGATAAAAAGGAGCTACAGCGTGTCCAAGAATTCCCAGTTTTATTGATGTGGCTTCCCACACACTGTCCTTTTAAATAAACCTCACTCCTATCAACCTTTAACCATTATAAACAGAATAGAGAGAAGAGTGAAGCTGTGCCTGTCCCTTTAACTGGAAACTGAACAGCATCAAGCCCCAACTGTCCCTTTAAGAATGAATGATGTGTTCAGCTGAAGATTCCTATTGGTAGTTTTCTGGGTGATCTCCTTATTTTGGATTATTCTCAGTGATCCTCAGTTGTGTGAACCTCTTCTCACTCACTTAATATCTCTCCTCTCTGTCAGATACTCACTTAATATCTCTCCTCTTTGTCAGATACTCAATATCTCTCCCCTCTGTCAGGTACTCACTTAATATCTCTCCTCTTTGTCAGATACTCAATATCTCTCCTCTCTGTCAGATACTCAATATCTCTCCTCTCTGTCAGATACTCAATATCTCTCCTCTCTGTCAGATACTCAATATCTCTCCTCTCTGTCAGGTACTCAGTTAATATCTCTCCTCTGTCAGATACTGACTCACTTAACATCGCTCTCCTCTCAGACACTCATTTCACTTACCTTCCACCTCTACACTCAATTAAACACGCTCCTTTCACTCCCTTAACCTCTCTCTCAAATACTGTCTCAGTCACTTAACCTCTATCTTTCTCTCAGACACTCATTCATTTAACTTTTTTTATGTCAGATAGTGCTGAAACTCACTTAATTTTTTTATTCTCTGGTTATCTCTCTCTAAAAAAGCACCAAACACCTTCAATCTCTCTTCTCTGTCTGAGACAACATCGAATTTACAGAGACTCAATCTTCTCTCTCTGTTTTTTTTATTCATATGTGGGACACAGGTGCCGCTGACTGGCCAGCATTTATTACCCATCCCTAGTTGCCCTTGTTCAGAAGGCAGCTGAGAGTCAACCACATTGCTGTGGCCCTGGAGTCACATGTCGGCGAGGCCGGGTAAGGACGGCAGATTTCCTTCCCTAAAGGACATTAGCGAACCAGATGGGTTTTTCTGACAATGGCTTCATGGTCATCACTCGATTCTTAATTCCAGATGTTTTGAATTGAATTCAAATTCCACCATCTGCCATGGCGGTATTCGAATCTGGGTCCCCAGAAAATTTGCTGAGTTTCTGCATTAACATCTAGCGATAATACCACGAGGCCATTGTCGCCCCACTTCTCTCTCCCACTTCCTCTGACAGGCCCTGACTCACTCTCATTTTCTGATATCCCTCTTTGGGGGAAACTCATTCCTTTCTATAATTTCCCCCCATCTCTCCCAGTGATGACCCTCAGTCCAGCTCCCAATTCATTGACTGTTAAAAACCCAAATAATCTTTGTTTATTGTTTAACATGGGAATGGAGGTGAATGTAATGCTGAGAGCGGCAGCAATCTGTGTGGTTGTTCTTGATGCTGTCAGAGTGAGTTCACCCTCACAGGCAGGAAGAATATTCACGGTGATAACATCTCAAACTGATGTCGCCTGTTTCATTCTCAGGAAATACAACTTCCTTTTCTCTGCTGCCGGTTGCAAACCGCGCATCTCACTTCTGGGCAAAAAATAAATCCAGGGAACATGTATCAGTGCGGCCTATATCCGTCCACAGAGACAGGGCAGAGTCACACAGGATCACATTGCAGTGACATTTACAAATGAGTCTGTTATTTCTGTTCAGAGTCTCCATTCCGGATATAATGAGCTGTATTTGTGGATCAGTCACTGAGTTCCCTCTGCTCCCCATAGCTGGGGACTGATTGCCTGCTCCCTTATATTGTATATCATTCTCTCTGAATTGCTTGTTTCCTCTGTTTCTCAGCTTTTATCTCTGACCACCTCATCTTTCTGTTTTTTAAAATCTCTCTCAATGTTTCTGTCTTTCTGTCTCTCCTCTGTATCTCTCTCAGTCTCTGTGTGTTCCTATTTAACCGAGATGTTCAGCATCATGAAGGGTTTCTGATTGATTATAGAAGGAAAAACAGGGAAAAAAGCAGAAAAACTCAGCAAGTCAGAGAGAAACAGTTAACATTTTGAGTCCATATGATTCTTCAGGGCAGGAAAAACATGGGTTTTTCTGTCTTAGATCAGGGTACGTGATGGGGAGGTTTAATAGAGGTGTTTAAAATGACAAACGATTTATGATAGTGTCAATGGAGAGGAACTGTTTCCCAGGTGCAGGAGAGTCTGTCGATGGAGAGAAACTTACCCAGGTGCAGAAGGGTCTGTCGATGGGGAGAAACTTTCCCAGGTGCAGAAGGGTCTGTCGATGGAGAGAATCTATTTCCCAGGTATTGGAGGGTCTGTCGATAGGAAGAAACTGTTTCCCAGGTGCAGGAGAGTCTGTACACAGAGGGGATACAGAGATTTAACATAATTGACAACTTAACTGGAGAGGGTGATGAGGATGATTTTTTACACAATAATTTGATGCAATCTGGAATGTACAAACTGACAGGTGCTAGAAGCAGATTTCAAGTAAAGTTTATTAGTCACAAGTAAGGCTTACATTAACACTGCAATGAAGTTATGTGAAATTCCCCGTGTCGCCACAGTCCGGCACCTGTTTGGGTCAATGCATCTAACCAGCACGTCTTTCAGAATGTGGGAGGAAACCGGAGCACCCGGAAGAAACCCACGCAGACACGGGGAGAACGTGCAAACTCCACACAGTGACTCAAGCCGGGAATTGAACCCGGCGCTGTGAAGCAGCAGTGCTAACCACTGTGCCGCCGTGCTGCCCAGCCACCGTGCTGCCCAATTTAATAGTAAATGTCAAAGAGAATTGGATAAATACTTGCAGAGGGAATTTGGCAGAACGATGGTAAATGGGATTAATTGACAGTTCACTCGTCTTTGTGACACTCTGAATGTTTCTCTCCTGAGGTTTTAACATTTGATCTTTTCAGTCACAATGTGTCTCAAACAGAAGATCAAAACATTGGGTTTGATGAGCTGTCAGATCTGTTTCCCATGTGACTGTAACTCAAGAATTGCAGATAACCATGAGAAGGAACTGATTATTTTCAGTTCCTCTCACAGGTACACCTCAATATCAGAAATCTCTGGAGTTCCCCATGTCCTCATTATTCTCCCCTTGAGCATAACAGCTCTCAGTCAAGTAGAGTCAGTAACACATGTCTCTGCCATGATGTTTGCATTCCTATTTTCCCATTCACCTCCCAGTGACACTCAGCATAACACACAAACCTCAAACTATCATTGCCCCTTACATCTTGTCCTCCTCTTACAAGCAAATATTTGTTGGGCCTCTTGTCTCCCTTAATGTCAGGTTACCTGCAGGCAAAATGACCTCAGCGACACTGGAACCGATCTTTGTGATTATCATTGTTACACCAGATTCCAATCAGCCCCAGGACCTGCAGTTGTAAAATGCAGTAACATTTTAATATCAGGCATGTTATTGTCAAATAGTAAGTGGCAGAGTGACAAATAACAGAATTGGAATATATTATATCAATAGACCATGACTCACTCGCTATCAAATGAGACCCAAACTTTGGTTATGGTGCACGAGATATTGACTGTATTATCATTACATTGGATCCCCGGGCCTAGAATACCCGACGCTAAAATGCCACCCTGACTACCTTCCATGGGAGTTCACCTCTGTTAGCCTGACAGCAGTTTACGTCCCACCCCACGCAGGCGTGAAGACGGCATTGGATGAAATATACACCACCACAAATAGCCTTGAGACGAGGCCTTGTCCTGAGGCCTTGTTCATCGTAGCCGAAACTTCAATCAGGCCAAGCTCAAGGGTGTTCTACCAAGGTACCTGCAACACATCTCCTGTTCCATCAGAGGCCCAAACATCCTAGACCACTGCTATACAAATATCAAAAATGCCTACTGCTCTATCACCAGCCCACACCTTGGAAAATCAAGTCTGTGCTCCTGCTCCCAGCTTAAAAGCAAAAACTGAAATGGGAGAATCTGCCAAAGAAAGTCGTGCAATATTGGTCTGAGGAATCGGATGATCTCCTACTAGACTGCTTAGAGTCAGTAGATTGGTCAGTATTTAAAAACTCTGTGACCAGCCTGAATGAGTCCTCCACTACAGTAACTGACTCATTAGTAAGCGTGTAGAAGACTGTGTGCCAAAGAAGCAAATCCATGTGTTTCCCAACCAGAAACCATGGATGAACAGGGATATCCACTGTCTGCTGAAGTTTAGATCTGAGACGTTCATGTCAGGCGACACTGACCTATACAAGACAGCCAGATATGATCTATGAAGATCCATCAAAGATGCCAAAAGACAGTACCGGATCAAGCTAGAATCCCAGGCTATCCACATGGATTCCCGTCGACTATGGCAAGGTCTGCAAGACATAAAAGGCTACGAGATTAAGGCAGGTAAAATCACCGGCTCCAATGCACCCCTCCCCACTGAGCTCAACACATTCTATGCCCGTTGTGAGCAAGAGGTCAGCGAGAGCACACCCTCCATCCCAGAAGCCTCGAATGATTCTGTATGTTAGGTCACCAGTGCAGACATCAGAGTAGCCTTCTCAAAAGTCAACCCATGGAAAGCAACTGGCCCAGACGGGGTACCCCAATGAACACTGAGGTCCTGCGTGGACCAGCTGGCAAGGGTATTCACAGACATGTTCAACCTCTCATTACAACAATCTAAGGTCCCTACCTGCTTCAAGAAGAGGACCATCATCCCGATACCAAAGAAAAGCCAGGGCAGCGTGCCTTAATGACTATCATCCGGTGGCTCTGACAAACCATCTTTTTGTGATTCATGCACAAGGACACCCAGGTCCCTTTGCGCAGCAGCATGCTGCAATTTATTACCATTTAAATGCATGGTTGGGGACCCCGCGCACCCCCGACATTCTCTCTCTCACCTTCTTCCATCGGGAGGGGGATGCAGAGGTCTTGGGGTCGCGTGCCGACCGACTCGAGAGCAGCTTCTTCCCGTGCTGCTGTCGGACTTTTGGGTGGGCCTATCTTGCATTGGGTTGGTCTTTCTCTGCACCCTAGCTGTGGCTGTGGCACTGCATTCTGCGCTCTCTCATTTCCTTCTCTATGAACGGTATGTTTTGTCTTTATAGCGCAGAAGAAACAATACTTTTCATTGTATGCTAAAACATGTGACAATAAAAAAAAATAGTCCATTTTGCTGTTATTCCTACCAAAATGGATGACCTCACATTTACCAACATTGTACTCGATTTCTGTTGGCAAAATAGGTTGCATGCTTACTTTTTAATTATACAATGTTCAGAGCACTAAATTTGACACACAGAATCATAGAATCCCTATAGTGCAGAAGGAGGCCATTCGGCCCATCAAGCCTGCACTGACAACGATCCCATCCAGGCCCTATTCCTGTAATCTCATGCCCCAACATGAAAGGGGCAATTTATCATGGCTAATCCACCTAACCTGCACATCTTTGGACTGTGGGAGGAAACCCACGCAGACACGGGGAGAATGTGCAAACTCCACACAGTAACCTGAGGCTGGAATTGAACCCAGGTCCCTGGCGCTGTGAGGCAGCAGTGCTGACCACATGTGACCAATAACCAAGGACATGGCAGACATGACCAGTGTGTGAATTGCTGATGAATGGTCTTGTCCCTGTTGTTCCAATCTGTGTCCACAAAGGTACAATCCAATGGCAGAGCCATTGCCCAGCATTCACTGCGGGAGCTGCTGCGCAGGCGCACTGTTAGGTTGTGATTGGAGCATGCGCGGTGCGGGTGCTGCAGCTTGATGGAAGGGCGAGGCGGTCGTGTGGCTTTCGCAACGGGTGAAATAAAACACCGAGTGTGGATGGGGAACGGAGCCGGTGGGTGGAGAGATTTCATTACCACCAGACTCGGCTCGCAAAGTTCGAGTAAAAATCTAACGGTCCCCCATTTGGACCGAGACGGTTGTTCTCTCGGTGTCGGGCCGGGCTCGCCGGCCGCCATCTTTATAAGGGGCAATGTTCCGGCAAGGGCGCTGCCATCTTTATAAGGGGCAATGTTCCAGCTAGGACGCTGCCATCTTTATAGGGGGCAATACCAGCAGCAGGACAGAGCTTTATGCATTTCTATGTTAAAAGCAAAATTCTGTGAGTTCTAGAAATCTGAAATAAAAACCGAAAATGGTGGATTGCTAACCTGGACTGACAATAATGTATTTACAGGATACTCGGAGGAGAGAATTCACAATTCAAAACATTGTATCTAGATTCAGTCGATTCATCAAGATCATTGACCTTTGAATGTGTAAAGAAGCTGTTCTGTCTGTGGGAAATTATTTCAGCTATCAATGTGTCTGGTATTTGGATATAAGACTGATAATTTCAAAATCAAGATTCCGCTTGACTGGAAATCATGACAAAGTACTGCAGATGCTGAAATCTGATGAAGGGTCATCCTGACTCGAAAAGTTGGCTCTATTCTCTGTCCACAGATGCTGTCAGACCTGCTGAGAGTTTCCAGCAGTTTCTGCTTTTGTTGTGACTGGGAATCAATGTGGGTGAGCAGGCACTGAGGTCTTGGGGCTAACTGGACTTGCTGTCATAGAGTCACACAGCACAGAAAGAGGTCCTTCAGCCCATAAGTGAACAAGCGAGGAAAAGATGTTCCACAGCATCAGAATTGTCTATTTAGAATTTCTGTCCTGTACTTACGAGGATTCATTTTATAAACTCCTTTTACAGGCTATGAGAAAGGGAGGAATTCCAAACAAGAACATCAAACCAAACATGACATCCAACATCTACTCACTTGATTCATCAGCGCTTGAATATTGTGAACCTTTGAATGTGGAATGAGAAATGTTTCTCTGTTTCTGTCTGAGGATTTCAAACTGAAAGTTTTGAAACAATTGACTGGAAAAGCACCGAGTGAGAGTGTTCCAGTGAACTGACTGTGGAAAGAGCTTTAACCAGTTATACAGCCTGATAAAACATCACATTATTCACAGCAAGGAGAAACCATACAGTTTGGACAAGGTTTCAACTGATTGTCCAATCTGGAGAGTCACAAGGACACTGGCATCATGGAGAAACTGTGGAAATGTGGGGACTGTGGGAAGAGCTTCAATTACCCAAAGCTGAGAAAACGTTATCATTGTCACACTGGGGAGACACCATTCACCTGCTCTGTATGTGGGAAGCGATTCACTCAGTCATCCCATCTCACTGACCATCAACTTGTACACAGTGATCAGAGACCTTTTAAATGCTCTGATTGTGAGAAGAGGTTTAAAAGCAAGAAGCATCTGGTAGCACATCAGCTTGTCCACACTGGGGAGAGGCCGTTCCTCTGCTCTGTGTGTGGGAAGAGATTCAATCGGTCATCCCACCTTCTGACACATCAGCAAGTTCACACTGGGGAGAGACCATTCCTCTGCTCTGTGTGTGGTAAGGATTCATTCAGTCATCCCAACTTCTGAGACATCAGCGAGTTCACACTGGGGAGAGGCCATTTACCTGCTCTGAGTGTGGGAAGGGATTCAGTCAGTTGTCCGACCTTCTGGTACACCAGCGAGTTCACACTGGGGAGAGGCCATTCACCTGCTCTGTGTGTCGGAACAGCTTTGCTCAGTCATCTACTCTTCAGACACACCAACGAGTTCATACTGGAGAGAGGCCATTCACCTGCTCTGAGTGTGAGAAGGGATTCATTCAGTTATCCGACCTTCTGAGACACCAGCGAGTTCACAAATGATTGTAGAATTTGGAGTTTGTCATTGCTGCTTTTAGTGACATCCCGGACTGAACATGTGGCTGTGTAAGCTGAGGTGTGTAAGGAATGTGTCCCAGCCACGCTCTTCCATGATTCAGTGGTCCTGGAGGGAGAACAGAAACTCCTTTACAACTGGGTTTAGAGTCAGGAAGAACAACGGTGAATATTGGAAATGTGATGTCAAGTCAGAGATTGGTGTTAAATTGGGATCTGTTCCTAACTGAGACTTTGAGAAGAAATAGAAATGTGGAATGAACATTTAAAATGTTTGTGATATTCCTGATCTATCATTGTCAGACAATAACAACACTCTACATTTATATTGTCTCTTTAACAGAGTAAATGTGAAAACTGACACTGTTTTCAGATGTTGTCACTGATGGGAATATGTTGATAAGAAATAAGAGGCCAAGCCTCTGGAGACACCAGAGGTAAGTGTGGGAATGGGAAGGGAAGATACTATAAGTGATTCTCTGACTCTGATTGAAGAGAGAAGAATAGGTTTAAAGTTTAATGTTTATTTATTAGTTTCACAAGTAGGCTTACATTAACATTGCGATGAAGTTACTATGAAAATCCCCTAGTCGCCACATTCCTGCGCCTGTTTGGGTACACTGAGGGAGAATTTGGCATGGTCAATGCGAACCAGTACATCTTTTGAACTGTGGAGGAAACCAGAACATCCGGAGGAAACCCACACAGACAGTGACCCAGAATCGAACCCGAGTCCCTGGTGCTTGAGACGGCAGTGCTAACCACTGTGCCACCGTGCCGCCCATGTAGAACCAAAAGAGAGTAGCCCCACCCAGCTGGACGACAGTGGAGAGGGATGGAGCAGAATGATGTGGGCGACCTTGCCAAAGGCTGCAAATAGGTCGAGGATAAAAAGGGAAAGTTCATTTTTGTTGCAGTCACATAGGATGTCAGTGCGGACTTTGATAAGAGCTGTTTCAGTAATGTGGCAAGGCAGAAACCTGATTGAAGAATTCAAATATGGAGTTCTGGGAAAGATGGCCTTGGGTTTTGGGAGAAGGCAAAACATTCAGAATGAATGAGGGGGCGGGGCTGGAGGACCGAGCGAGAGCGGCTGGTCCTCCAACCAATCGGAGTGAATGAGGGGCGGGGCTAAGGGCGAGTTGCACTGTGGGGATCTGGAGCATGCGCAGTGCCGATCACTGAGGATTGAGACGGTTGCGGAAATATTCAGTCCGGGCGATAACACCGGGTAAATCAGGAATGAGTGATGGAGCCGGTGGGTGGGCGGACTTGGAGGCTTCATAAAAGTCCCGTGTAGCCGCAAGCCCCCAATAGGAAGCTCGGATTCGATATTTGAACCGTTGAAAGGTTGTTCGGGCTTTTCCCCCCGATTCAGGCCCGGGTGAACGATCGCCATCTTAACAGTGTGCGGCCGAGCGCACGCGCAGACAGAGGGAGCTCCATGCTCAGCCCCCTCCGCCCCGATTCAGTCTGATTGGTTGGAGGACCAGCCGCTTGTGCTCCGCCCACTTGCTGCGCATGCGCTCTGCTCCCCGCTGAACAAAGAAGACTGTCTGTGTGGGTTTCCTCCGGATGTTCTGGTTTCCTCCACTGTTTTATATTCGGGTCTGGGTCAATAATCTTCACTGTTTTATATTCGGGTCTGGGGGATAATGTTTACTGTTTTATATTTGGGTCTGGGGGGGATAATGTTCACTGTTTTATATTCGGGTCTGGGGGGGATAATGTTCACTGTTTTATATTCGGGTCTGGGGGGGAGAATGTTCACTGTTTTATATTCGGGTCTGGGGGATAATGTTCACTGTTTTATATTTGGGTCTGGGGGATAATGTTCACTGTTTTATATTCGGGTCTGGGGGATAATGTTCACTGTTTTATATTTGGGTCTGGGGGGGGATAATGTTCACTGTTTTATATTTGGGTCTGGGGGGGGATAATGTTCACTGTTTTATATTTGGGTCTGGGGGGGGATAATGTTCACTGTTTTATATTCGGGTCTGGGGGGGATAATGTTCACTGTTTTATATTCAGGTCTGGGGGATAATGTTCACTGTTTTATATTCGGGTCTGGGGGGATAATGTTCACTGTTTTATATTCGGGTCTGGGGGGGGATAATGTTCACTGTTTTATATTCGGGTCTGGGGGGATAATGTTCACTGTTTTATATTCGGGTCTGGGGGGGATAATGTTCACTGTTTTATATTTGGGTCTGGGGGATAATGTTCACTGTTTTATATTCGGGTCTGGGGGTGGGATAATGTTCACTTTTATATTCGGGTCTGGGGGGGGATAATGTTCACTGTTTTATATTCAGGTCTGGGGGGAGAATGTTCACTGTTTTATATTCGGGTCTGGGGGGGATAATGTTCACTGTTTTATATTCGGGTCTGGGGGGGGATAATGTTCACTGTTTTATATTCGGGTCTGGGGGATAATGTTCACTGTTTTATATTCGGGTCTGGGGGATAATGTTCGCTGTTTTATATTCGGGTCTGGGGGGATAATGTTCACTGTTTTATATTCGGGTCTGGGGGGGATAATCTTCACTGTTTTATATTCGGGTCTGGGGGATAATGTTTTCTGTTTTATATTTGGGTCTGGGGGGGGATAATGTTCACTGTTTTATATTCGGGTCTGGGGGGGATAATGTTCACTGTTTTATATTCGGGTCTGGGGGGGATAATGTTCACTGTTTTATATTCGGGACCGGGGGGGAGAATGTTCACTGTTTTATATTCGGGTCTGGGGGATAATGTTCACTGTTTTATATTTGGGTCTGGGGGATAATGTTCACTGTTTTATATTCGGGTCTGGGGGGGGGGATAATGTTCACTGTTTTATATTCGGGTCTGGGGGGGATAATGTTCACTGTTTTATATTTGGGTCTGGGGGATAATGTTCACTGTTTTATATTCGGGTCTGGGGGGGATAATGTTCACTGTTTTATATTCGGGTCTGGGGGATAATGTTCACTGTTTTATATTCGGGTCTGGGGGATAATGTTCACTGTTTTATATTCGGGTCTGGGGGGGATAATGTTCACTGTTTTATATTCGGGTCTGGGGGGGGATAATGTTCACTGTTTTATATTCAGGTCTGGGGGATAATGTTCACTGTTTTATATTCGGGTCTGGGGGATAATGTTCGCTGTTTTATATTCGGGTCTGGGGGGATAAGATTCACTGTTTTATATTCGGGTCTGGGGGGGATAATGTTCACTGTTTTATATTCGGGTCTGGGGGGGGGATAATGTTCACTTTTATATTCGGGTCTGGGGGGGGATAATGTTCACTGTTTTATATTCGGGTCTGGGGGGGGGGATAATGTTCACTTTTATATTCGGGTCTGGGGGGGGATAATGTTCACTGTTTTATATTCAGGTCTGGGGGGAGAATGTTCACTGTTTTATATTCAGGTCTGGGGGGGATAATGTTCACTGTTTTATATTTGGGTCTCGGGGGGATAATGTTCACTGTTTTATATTCAGGTCTGGGGGGGATAATGTTCACTGTTTTATATTCGGGTCTGGGGGGGATAATGTTCACTGTTTTATATTCGGGTTTGCGGGGGAGAATGTTCACTGTTTTATATTCGGGTCTGGGGGGCATAATGTTCACTGTTTTATATTCGGGTCTGGGGGGGATAATGTTCACTGTTTTATATTCGGGTCTGGGGGGGAATAATGTTCACTGTCTGGGGTTTGTGAGCTCGGGTTGATTCTGCCTACGGTGCATTCTCAGTTGTCAGAGCTCTCATTAAAAGCCCTAATTTCCAGTCAGTGACTGAGTTGTCTCTGATGGGATGGAGAATCAGAGTGGGGGTAATGTGCTTCATGGACAGCGATGGGTGGGAGTGAGTATAAAATAAACCAGGACTACACCAAGTAGTTTTGAGAACATTGAAACCATCACAAAATATCACAGCATCATGTTGGAAAACAGAATACTTTATCTGAATCTTTGATCAATTTTGTTTGATTCAATATTGTGAGTGACTTGTTGGATTGCTGGTTATTTTCTAAAGGCAGCTCAGCACCATCATTTTGGCCATAAACTCGGCCCTGGTAACTGCTGCTTTTTTTCTGCACCTTCTGTTTTAATTTTAAGTGGAACCTTAATATTTGCTTGGTACACCGGCCGATTGATCTTTCCAGGGGTGAGTGTGTCTGAGAAATATACAACTAAAAACATTCTCTATTTACCTCCTGCATTGCTGCAGTAAATATACATTGTTCTGACTCTGCCAGCAGGGCTGTGGAATTAATTGGATCGATCTTAAAGAGAGCCCGGCTGGGCAGGATAAAGTCACAGAGGTTTACAGCATGGAAACGTGAGCCAAATGGTTTCCATCTGTGATGTATCATTGCATAAAACAGAATATTCAGTCTCAGGAGAAAGAAAGTGAAATAAACCAGTTTCTGGGGGATTTACCCAATCAGTATGAGCACCTTCAGGAGAGCGGGGGGAGGGGGGAAACCAGTGAGAAATGTTTTAAAAACTCAGGGTGTTCCCACAGGAGAGCACTGGTTTAAATCAATTTTAGAAATAGAGAATGGCAGTGCACAAATTCAGAGGAATGTATTTTAAAAAATTAATTGATCTCAATTGCACAAGATAATTTTCTATTATGTCTTTGATTGACAATGGCGCTGTTAATTCCCAGGTGCTCCTGCGGTTGTGAACGTGCCCTATTCTTCCGGTGAAGCGGGCAGAGAGGGGAGTGATTTTTGGAGGGCAGAACTGGAAGATAAGATAAGCTGAATTTATTTTTACTTACTTTTTTCGGAGTTGTTTTTTTCCTGAGAAACAGGAAACTGGAAGTCAGCCGTAGGGAGACCTGGGACGTTTTTTTTTTTGCCCACTAAATTTGAACGGGGAGGTAACCCGAGACTCTACACGTGTATAGAGTCTCCCACCCTCCCTCCTCCTCTAACCTAAAAAAAAAGACTCGGTGTGAGAGCAGGTGAGCTTTCTTTTTCTTTTTCTTCTTTTCTCTTTCGTTTATTAGTTCGGGAAGTTAGCAGGGATGTCAGTGCAGGCAGTGCAATGTTCCTCCTGTGGGATGTGTGAGGTGAGGGACACCATTAGTGTCCCAGCTGAGTACACCTGCAGGAAGTGCACCCAATTCCAGCTCCTTGAAGACCATGTTAGGGATCTGGAGTTGGAACTGGATGAACTCAGGATCATTCGGGAGGCAGAGACAGTTATAGATAAAAGCTACAGGGAGGTTCATACTCCTAGGAATGAGGATACTTGGGTGACTGTTAGAAAGGGTAAGAAGCAGACAGTGCAGCGATCCCCTGTGGCCGTTCCTCTGTATAACAAGTATACCGTTTTGGATACTGTTGGGGAGGGCAACTTACCAGGGGTAAGCCATGGGGTACAGATCTCTGGCACAGAGTCTGTCCCTGTTGCTCAGAAGGGAAAGGGGGGGAGGAGTAGAGCATTAGTCATTGGGAACTGCATAGTTAGGGGGACAGATCGGAGATTCTGTGAGAGCGAGAGGGACTCGCGGCTGGTGTGTTGCCTCCCAGGTACCAGGGTCTTTGATGTCTCGGATCGTGTTTTCAAGATCCTTAAGGGGGAAGGGGACCAGCCCCAAGTTGTGGTCCACACAGGCACCAATGACATAGGTAGGAAAAGAGATGGGGATATAAGGCAGAAATTCAGGGAGTTAGGGTGGAAGCTTAGAGCGAGAACAAATAGAGTTGTTATCTCTGGTTTGTTACCCGTGCCACGTGCTAGTGAGGAGAGGAATAGGGAGAGAGAGCAGTTGAACACGTGGCTACAGGAATGGTGCAGGAGGGAAGGATTTAGATACCTGGATAATTGGCGCTCATTCTGGGGTAGGTGGGACCTCTACAAACGGGATGGTCTTCACCTGGACCAGAGGGGTACTAATATCCTGGGGGGGAAATTTGCTAATGCTCTTCGGGAGGGTTTAAACTAATTCGGCAGGGGGGTGGGAACCTGGATTTCTGCTCCAGTGTACAGGAGGATGTGAGTGGTGAGGTGATGAATAAGATTTCAAGGTCGCAGGAGTGTACCGGCAGGCAGGAAGGTGCTTTGAAGTGTGTCTACTTCAATGCCAGGAGCATCCGGAATAACGTGGGTGAACTTGCAGCATGGGCTGGTACCTGGGACTTCGATGTTGTGGCCATTTCGGGGACATGGATAGAGCAGGGACAGGAATGGTTGTTGCAGGTTCCGGGGTTTAGATGTTTCAGTAAGATCAGGGAAGGTGGTAAAAGAGGAGGAGGTGCGGCATTGTTAGTCAAGGACAGTATTACGGTGGCAGAAAGGATGTTAATGAGGACTCGTCTACTGAGGTAGTATGGGCTGAGGTTAGAAACAGGAAAGGAGAGGTCACCCTGATGGGAGTTTTCTATAGGTCTCCGAAAAGTTCCAGAGATGTAGAGGAAAAGATTGCAAAGATGATTCTGGATAGGAGCGAAAGTAACAGGGCAGTTGTTATGGGGGACTTTAACTTTACAAATATTGACTGGAAATGCTATAGTTCGAGTACTTTAGATGGGTCAGTTTTTGTCCAATGTGTGCAGGAGGGTTTGCTGACACAGTATGTAGATAGACCAACAAGAGGCGAGGCCACATTGGATTTGGTACTGGGTAATGAACCAGGCCAGGTGTTAGATTTGGAGGTAGGTGAACACTTTGGTGATAGTGACCACAATTCGGTTACGTTTACTTTAGCAATGGAAAGGGATAGGTATACACCGCAGGGCAAGTATTATAGCTGGGGGAAAGGAAATTATGATGCGATTAGGCGAGATTTAGGATGCACAGGATGGGGAAGAAATCTGTAGGGGATGGGCACAATTGAAATGTGGAGCTTGTTCAATGAACAGCTACTGCGTGTCCTTGATAAGTATGTACCTGTCAGGCAAGGAGGTAGTGGTCGAGCGGGGGAACCGTGGTTTACTAAAGAAGTTGAATCTCTTGTGAAGAGGAAGAAGGAGACTTATGTAAAGATGAGACGTGAAGGCTCAGTAAGGGCGCTTGAGAGTTACAAGTTCGCCAGGAAGGAGCTGAAGAGAGAGCGAAGAAGAGCCAGGAGGGGACATGAGAAGTCTTTGGCAGGTAGGATCAAGGAAAATCCTAACGCTTTCTACAGGTATGTCAGGAATAAAAGAATGACTAGGGTAAGATTAGGGCCAGTCAAGGACAGTAGTGGGAAGTTGTGCGTGGAGTCTGAAGAGATAGGAGAGGCGCTAAATGAATATTTTTCGTCAGTATTCACACAGGAAAAAGACAATGTTGTCGAAGAGAATACTGAGATACAGGCTATTGGACTAGACGGGATTGAGGTTCATAAGGAGGAGGTGTTAGCAATTCTGGAAAGTGTGAAAATAGATAAGTCCCCTGGGCCGGATGGGATTTATCCTAGCATTCGCTGGGAAGCTAGGGAGGAGATTGCAGAGCCTTTGGCTTTGATTTTTATGTCATTGTCTACAGGAATAGTGCCAGAAGACTGGAGAATAGCAAATGTTGTCCCCTTGTTCAAGAAGGGGAGTAGAGACAACCCTGGTAATTATAGACTGGTGAGCCTTACTTCTGTTGTGGGCAAAGTTTTGGAAAGGATTAGAAGAGATAGGATTTATAATCATCTCGAAATTAATAATTTGATTAGGGATAGTCAGCACGGTTTTGTGAAGGGAAGGTCGTGCTTCACAAACCTTATTGAGTTCTTTGGGAAGGTGACCAAAGAGGTGGATGAGGGTAAAGCAGTTGATGTGGTGTTTATGGATTTAAGTAAAGCATTTGATAAAGTTCCCCACTTTAGGCTATTGCAGAAAATACAGAGGCATGGGATTGAGGGTGATTTTGAGATTTGGATCAGAAATTGGCGAGCTGTAAGAAGACAGAGGGTGGTGGTTGATGGGAAATGTTCATCCTGGAGTTCAGTTACTAGTGTACCGCAAGGATCTGTTTTGGGGCCACTTTTGTTTGTCATTTTTATAAATGGTCTGGATGAGGGCGTAGAAGGATGGGTTAGTAAATTTGCGGATGACACTAAAGTCGGTGGAGTTGAGGACAGTGTGGAAGGATGTTGCAGGTTACAGAGGGACATAGATAAGCTGCAGTGCTGGGCTGAGAGGTGGCAAATGGAGTTTGATGTGGAAAAGTGTGAGGTGATTCACTTTGGAAGGAGTAACAGGAATACAGAGTACTGGGCTAATGGTAAGATACTTGGTAGTGTGGATGAGCAGAGAGATCTCGATGTCCATGTGCATAGATCCCTGAAAGTTGGCACCCAGATTGATAGGGTTGCTAAGAAGGCGTACAGTGTGTTAGCTTTTATTAGAAGAGGGATTGAGTTTCGGAGCCATGCTGTCATGTTGCAGCTGTACAAAACTCTGGTGCGGCCGCACTTGGACTATTGCGTACAGTTCTGGTCGCCGCATTATAGGAAGGATGTGGAAGCATTGGAAAGGGTGCAGAGGAGATTTACCAGGATGTTGCCTGGTATGGTGGGAAGGTCTTATGAGGAAAGGCTGAGTGACTTGAGGCTTTTTTCGTTGGAGAGAAGAAGTTTAAGAGGTGACTTAATAGAGGCATTCAAGATGATCAGAGGATTAGATAAGTTGGACAGTGTAAGCCTTTTTCCTCGGATGATGATGGCTAGCACGAGGGGGCATAGCTTTAAATTGAGGGGTGATAGATATAGATCAGATGTCAGAGGTAGGTTCTTTACTCAGAGAGTAGTAAGGGTGTGGAATGCCCTGCCTGCAACAGTAGTGGACTCGTCAACATGAAGGGCATTTAAAGGGTCATTGGATAAACATATGGATGAGATTGGAATAGTGTAGGTTGGATGGGTTTAGATTCGTTTCACAGGTCGGTGCAACATTGAGGGCCGAAGGGCCTGTACTGCGCTGTAATGTTCTATGTTCTATAGTCATTCCACAGGAGCCTATTGCGCAGGCGCAGTGCTGTATCTGGGGCATGCGCAGTGTCACTGCTCAGAGTCCTGAATGCGGGAGACGCTTTTTTCAGCGGGTGAGTCGGCTGGGCTGCGGGAGAAGTGGAGCCGGGAGTTGGGGTAGGGAGGGAGCGAGCGGAGGCTTCACAAACATCCGCTGTAGGCTGCACGGCCCGAATCAGACCCTGCAGGTCCCGGGTTTACAGCTCCCAGGCTTTTATCTCGGGAACAGGCCCCGGTTATCGGCCGCCATCTTGTTTCAGCGGGGAAGGAGGGCACATGCGCTGCTGTCTGTGACGGGTCACAATGGGCGTGGTTTCGGGGGCTGGTTCAGAACCTCTATCTTCAGAGGGACAATAGGTAGCAGGGCGCATGCGCAGCTATCCAAGAACATCGGAATAAGAATTCGAAACAGGAGCCCGTCATTCGGCCCATCGAGCCTGCTGCATCATTCAATAAGATCATGTCTACTTTGCTACCCCCAGCCCGTCCATACCCTTAACTCTCTTGTGGATCAAAACCTCAGCTTTGAATATATTCAATGACCTGCCTCCAATCCTCACTGGTGAAGACAGAGTTCCAAAGATCAACAACCCGCTGAGAGAAAAGATCTCTCTTCATCTTCATCTTAAATTTGAGATCCTTTATTTTTACTTGATTCCCACACCTGAGGAAACATCCTCTCAGCATCTACCTTGTCAAGCACCTTATATCATATGAATCACAGAATCCCTACAGTGCAGAAGCAGGCCATTTGGCCCATCGAGTCTGTGCCGACCACAATCCCACCCAAGCCCCATCCCCACAACCCCATGCATTTGACACGAGGGTCAATTTAGCATAGCCAATCCACCGAACCACAGTCTTTGGACTGTGGGAGGAAACCAGAGCACCTGGAGGAAACCCACACAGACAGTGCACAGAAAATGTGCAAACTCCACACAGACAGTGACCCAAGGCCGGAATTGAACCTGGGACCCTGGCGCTGTGAGGCAGCAGTGCTAGCCACCATGCCGCCCTTAAATTCCCAGATATTTCAATAGGATTACTTCTCAGTCTTCTAAACTCCAAAGAGTACAGGCCCAAGCTGCTCAACCTGAAAGATAAAACCCCTCATTTCAGGAATCAACCAACTGGATCTTCCCTGAACTGCCTCCACTGCAATTTTGTCCCAGCTGAAGTAATTCTGTGCCAGGTTAAAGGAGGAGTGAATGTTTGGAATTTCTGTTCTGGACAGATGCTGATGGATTTTGGAAACTCCTTTTACAGGGGATTAGAAGGGAAAGATTTACACACAGCAAACTCAGACCAAAAGAAATGTTTGTCTGTCTTGAATTTCTAACCTTGAATTACACCTATAACTTTCCTCATTTACAGGGACAAGATTTGAAGATTGCAACATTTTTCCCGGACACCAATCTCTCTGAGATCTTTGCAGATGTAGACTCCAGCGGATTTAAAATGTTGAAAACAGTGAAATGGTTTTGGGGTGAGTGCTACTGAGCATTAAGTTAAATTTAGAGCATGCTCTGATTCCATGGATCTCGGGCTACTGTGACTCCTTTACCATGGATGGGCAGGCAATGGTGCAGTGATAGTGTTATTGGATTAGTAATACAGGGATCCAGGGCAATGCACTGTGAACCCTGGGTTCGAATCCCACAGTGGCAGATGTTGAAATTTGAATTCAGTAAAAATCTAGAATTGGAAGTCCATTGATGACAATTGTTGTAAAAATCCATCTGATTTAATAATGTCCTTTAAAGAAGGAAATCTACCACATCCCCCAGCAATGCAAGCCACTCAGTTCAAGGGCAATGAGTTATGGGCAGTAGATGCTGATGCAGCCAGCACATAGAGTCATAGAGCAATACAGCACGGAAACAGGCCCTTAGGCCCAACTGATCCATGCCAACCATGGTGCCCTCCCAGCTAGTCCCAAATGCCCGTGTTTGGCTCATGAATTGGAAAGGATTAGAGAGATATGTACTTATCCAAATGCTTTTTAAATGTTTAAACCTGCTGTTTGAACATTCAACCACTTTCTCTGGCAGCTCAATCCATGTACACATCACCCTCTGCATGAAGAAGTTGCCCCTCAGGTCCCTTTTAATCTTTCCCCTCTCATATTAAATCTATGTCCTCTAGTTTTCAATTCCCCGACCCTGGCAAAAAGACAATGTGGGTTCATCCTATCTATGCCCCTCATTATTTAATACACCTCAATATAGTCACCCCACATTCTCCAACATTCGAAGGAATAAACCCGAGCCTGTCCAACCTCTCATGATCATTCAGACCCATTAGTCCCGGCAACATCCTCATAAATCTTCTTTGCACTCTTTACAGTTTATCAATGTTTTTCCTATAACAGGGTTACAAAAACTGTCCACAATACTCCAAGTGCAGCCTCACCAACGACTCATACAACTATAACATAATGTCCCAACTCCTATACTCAGTGCCCTGACTGATGAAGGCCAGTGTGCTAAATGCCTTCTTCACCACTCTGTCTACCTGTGACATCACTTTCAACGAACGATATACTTGTACTCCTGGGTTCCTCTGTTCCTCAACACTCCCCAGGGCCTTACCATTCACTGTATAAGTCCTACCCTGGTTTGACTTTCCAAAATGCAACACTCACACTTAAGACCATAAGACATAGGAGCAGAATTAGGCCACTTGGCCCATTGAGTCTGCTCCGCCATTCAATCATGGCAGATATTTTTCTCATCCCCATTCTCCTGCCTTTTTGCGATCACCCCTGATCCCCTTATTAATCAAGAACCTATCTATCTCTGTCTTAAAGACAGTCAATGACCCGGCCTCCACAGCCTTCTGCGGCAAAGAGTTCCACAAATTCCCCACTCTCTGGCTGAAGAAATTCCTCCTTATCTCTGTTTTAAAGGATCGTCCCTTTAGCCTGAGGTTGTGCCTCTGTGCTCTGTATTATTTGTACTGAAATCCATTTGCCAATCATCGGCTCACTTCCTTAACCGATCAACTGATGAAGATCCCCCTGTATATATATATATTTCCAGACGTCTCTTCCCTCAGAGGGCTGTTAGTCTTTTGGATTTCTCTTCTACAGGGACCAGTGGAGGCTGAGGATCATTGAATATATTCCAGTTAGACAGATCTTTGACTGACAAGGGTGTCAAGGGTTATGGGGAACAGACAAGAAGATGGAGCAAAAGCTAAGATGTGGGGGGATTTCTTCACTCAAGGATGTGGTAAAGCTTTGGAATTCTCAATCCCTGAGGACAGTGAAACCTCAGTCATCAACTACTTGCAAGAGAGCGATTGATTGGTTTTTAGATATTGAGGATATCAAGGGATATGGGTTTAGTGTGGGGAGAATGATGCTGAGGTAGATGAACGAATTATCTCATTGAATAGTTTAAAAGGCTCGATGGGCCAAATGGCCGACTGCAGCTCCTATTTGTTATGGTCTCTGTGTCCAGGACAAGAAGCAGTGAGCATGGATCTGTCAATCAGCACCTTCAGGAGAATTGGGAGGGTGAATATTAGATACAGCAGAGTGAGAATGGAGGGAGAGTGTGTGGGATGGCGATTTACAGCTTCTTGGGACTGAAATAGGAAAGAATGTTCGATAGAAACTAGAATTGTCTGTTCTGAATTTCTATCCTGTACTGATACTGATGACTTTTGTAAACTTGTTTTACAGGATATTGAAAGAGGAATCACAGGCCGAAATCTCAAACGTCACGTCTAGATCTGACAGAGTCATATTCCATGGGAGCTGAAAATCATCGGCCTTTGAATCTAGAAGGAGAAATGGTTGTCCAGTCTGTTGATTTGAAAAGATTTCAAACATCAGTGTGACTGGAAAAGCACCAACACACGGCCACACTGGAGTGAGAGTCTTCCAGTGCACTGACTAAAGAACTTTAACCAGTTACACAGCCTGAATAACTATCACACCATTCACAGCGGGGAGAGACTGTACCCGTGTTCTGTGTGTGAACAAGGCTTCAACTGATTGTCCACCCAAGGGAGAGGCAAGGACACCTGCACCATGGAGAAACCATGGAAATGTGCGGACTGTGCGAAGAGATACAGATACCCAAATGAGCTGGAAGCTCATCGGCGCAACCACATTGGGGAGAGGCCATTCACCTGCTCTCAGTGTGGGAAGGGATTCACTCGGTTATCCATCCTGCAGTCACACCAGCGAGTTCACACTGGGGAGAGACCGTTCACCTGCTCTCAGTGTGGGAAGGGATTCACTCAGTTATCCACCCTGCAGAAACACCAGCGAGTTCACACTGGGGAGAGGCCATTCACCTGCTCTCAGTGTGGGAAGGGATTCACTCGGTTATCCATCCTGCAGTCACACCAGCGAGTTCACACTGGGGAGAGGCCGTTCACCTGCTCTCAGTGTGGGAAGGGATTCTGTGATCCATCCAGCCTGCGGATACACCAGCGGGTTCACACTGGGGAGAGGCCATTCACCTGCTCTCAGTGTGAGAAGGGATTCTGTAATCCATCCAGCCTGCTGAGACACCAGCGAGTTCACACTGGGGAGAGGCCGTTCACCTGCTCTCAGTGTGGGAAGGGATTCTATGATTCATCCAGCCTGCGGATACACCAGCGGGTTCACACTGGGGAGAGGCCATTCACCTGCTCTCAGTGTGGGAAGGGATTCACTTGGTCAAACCAGCTGCAGAGACACCAGCGAGTTCACACTGGGGAGAGGCCATTCACCTGCTCTCAGTGTGGGAAGGAATTCACTCGGTCATCCCAGCTGCAGAGACACCATGAAGTTCACACTGGGGAGAGGCCATTCACCTGCTCTCAGTGTGGGGAGGGATTCACTCAGTCATCCCACCTGCTGAGACACCAGCGAATTCACACTGGGGAGAGGCCGTTCACCTGCTCTCAGTGTGAGAAGGGATTCACTCGATTATCCAGCCTGCGGATACACCAGCGAGTTCACACTGGGGAGAGGCCATTCACCTGCTCTCAGTGTGGGAAGGGATTCAGTCTTTCATCCCAGCTGCTGAGACACCAACGAGTTCACGAGTGATTCCAGGGGTTGGATTCTGCTGTTATTGTTTCTGCTCTCAGTTACATCCAGGACTGCATTTTGTTCATTCTCACAGTTGGTCAATGGGGAGGATGCTCTGATTGTGGGAAGGGATTCACTGATTCATCCGACCTGTTGAAACACCAGAGAATTCATAATAGGGAGAGGCCATTTATCTGCTCCGAGTGTGGGAAGGGATTTACTCAGTCATTCAACCTGCTAAAACACCAGCCAAGTCACACTGGAGAGAGGCCATTCACTTGCTCCAGTTGTGGGAAGGGATTTATTGATTCATCCAGTCTGCGGAGGCACCAGCGAGTTCACACCAGGGAGAGACCATTCACCTCCTCTGATTGTGGCAAGGGATTCAGTCAATCATCCAACCTGGTAAAGCACCAGCGAATTCACACTGGGGACAGGCCATTCACCTGCTCCGTGTGTGGGAAGGGATTCACTCAATCACCTCACCTGCTGAAACACCATCATGTTCACGAGTGACTGCAAGGACTGAATTTTGCTGTTAATCTCATTGAGGTCCCAACCATTTTCATTGGTGTCTGTTTCTGCTGATGTTAATAAACCCTGGCCCAGTTGTAAGATTTGTATTGTGGATTGTCTTGTCTGAGTCCTGAACTCGTAAATAAAAACAAGAAGTGCTGTAAAAACTCAGCAGGTCTGACAGCATCTCTGGAGAGAGAAACAGAGCTAATGTTTTGACACTGAAGAAGAGTCACATTCAACTGGAAACATTAATTGTTCCTGTCTTTACAGATTCTGTCAGACTTACTGAGATTTTGCAGCAACTTCTGCTTTTAGAATGACGGTGAATGCTGGATACATGAATCAGAGATTGGTGTAAAACTGGGATCTGCTCCTAAATGAAAGTGAAACAGCAGGTTAAAGTTTCCAGTCTGAAAAGTACCATGGTTGTTATACTATATATACCATTTTAAGGCTGGTTTTAACTCATTTAAAATAAACCTATTTAAAATATATTTGTTAAAGTCAGTATTAAAATATGAGTTGGATGAGTTCACAGGAGCCTGTTAACCGCTGGGACAATTATTCAACAAACATTGGATTTCCAGATAGAGAAGAAGCTGCAGTTTGTTTGCAGGAATTCCCTGTTTTATTGATGTGTGTGTGTTAGACATCAGGATAACTAAAACTGCACAAACCTGGACATCAATGGTGATCTGATTGACAGTTACTCTGGGAATCACTCCCACTGTGAAACTTCAGCACTGACACTGCTGAATGTTGTAGGCTCAGGGAGTGGGGCCTCCAGGAGTGGACTGTAAAAAAAGCTGGGTTTCAGTATCCTGACTAATATATGGTGAGGAACCAGAAAACTCCTTACTGAGGAACTGCCTGGGGTTTTACCAGTGTAGGTTCAGGGGCGAATGATTCCTGACTCCCTGAAATGTCTGATATTGAACCCAGTTTGGAACAAGATTCATTCAGTTTCCAGGAGAATAGAGACAAATATCACCCACAACTGAGAGAGAGAAAAACAGCCACCTTGATCAATGACTTGGATGAAGCCAGAATTGATGATACAAAGATAGGTAGAAAAGCAAGTTGTGAGGTTGTGACAAAAAATCTGTAAGGGGCACAGATAAGTTACCTGAATGGACAGAAAAATGGCAGATGGAGTATAGTGCGGGAAAGTGGGAGCTTTTCCACTTTGGCAGGAAGAATAGAGAAGCAAAAAATTGTTTAAATATAGAGAAACTGAAGAATACTGCCGTAGAGAGGAATCTGGGTGACCTTGTACATGAATCGTGAAAAAATAGGATGAAGGTACAGCAAGTAAAGAAGAAGGCAAATGGAGTGTTGGACTTTACTGCAAGGGGGTGGAGTTTGAAAAAGGGAACTTGCTGCACCTACACAGGACATTGCTGAGATAGCAGCTGGAATACTGTGTACGGTTCTGGTCTCCCTACTGATGGAATGACATGCTTTCATTGGAATGAGTTCAGAGAAAGTTCACCAGGTCCATTCCTAAGATGAAGGTGTTGTCTTTTGAGGAAAGGTTGTGAAGGTGTAGGGGAGAATTCTCCCATCCCGCCCACCACAGGAATCGTAGAAGGCTGGGGGTTGGACCACACAAAGGTCCTTTGACCTCAGGGGGGGGGGATTTTCCAGTTTTGGGGCAAGTGAGGCCGCAGAATCCAACTCGTTGTCTTTTGGGGAAGGGTTGCACCTATACTCATTAGGTTTGGAAGAATGAGCAGTGAACATTCTGAAACATATAAGATTCTCATGGACAGTTGACAGGCGAGAGGCCAAGAGGATGATTCATGAAGGAGTCTTGAACTTGGTGCCACAGATCTACAAGGAAACCAAGGGTATTGTATTAGCCCTTACAGACACCAATACTTTATCCTCAGTTTTAGTCAGGTTAGTCAGAGGTTTAGTCAGGTGTGGTGAAAGCTTCAACCAATCATCTGGCCTTTTGGAACATAATTGCAGTCACAGGGAGATGCCATGGAAATGTGGGGATTGTGGGAAGAACATAAGAACTAGGAGCAGGAGTAGGCCATCTGGCCCCTCGAGCCTCATGGCTGATCTTTTTGTGGACTCAGCTCCACTTACCCGCCCGCTCACCATAGCCCTTAATTCCTTTACTGTTCAATAATTTATCTATCCTTGCCTTAAAAACATTCAATGAGGTAGCCCCAACTGCTTCACTGGGCAGGGAATTCCACAGATTCACAACCCTTTGTGTGAAGAAGTTCCTCCTCAACTCAGTCCTAAATCTGCTTCCCCTTATTTTGAGGCTATGCCCCCAAGTTCTAGTTTCACCCGCCAGTGGAAACAACTTCCCTGCTTCTATCTTATCTATTCCCTTCATAATCTTATATGTTTCTATAAGATCTCCCCTCATTCTTCTGAAATCCAATGAGTATAGCCCCAGTCTATTCAGTTTCTGCTCATAAGCCAACCCTCTCAACTCCGGAATCAACCTCGTGAATCTCCTCTGCACCCCCTCCAGTGCCAGTATATCCTTTCTCAAGTAAGGAGACCAAAACTGTACACGGTACTCCAGGTGTGGCCTCACCAGCACCTTATACAGCTGCAACATAATCTCGCTGTTTTTAAACTCCATCCCTCTAGCAATGAAGGACAAAATTCCATTTGCCTTCTTAATTACCTGTTGCACCTGCAAACCAACTCTTTGAGATTCCTGCACAAGGACACCCCTGTCCCTCTGCACAGCGTAAGAAGTCTCACAACACCAGGTTAAAGTCCAACAGGTTTATTTGGTAGCAAATACCATAAGCTTTCGGAGCACTGCTCCTTCGTCAGATGGAGTGGAAATGTGCTCTCAAACAGTGCAAACAGACAGAATCAAGTTGCAGAATACTGATTAGAATGCGAATCCTCCAGCCAGCCAGGTCTTAAAGGTACAGACAATGTGGGTGGGGGGAACAGTAAACACGGGTTAAAGAAATGTGTATTGTCTCCAGACAGAACAGCTATTAAGATTCTACAAGCCCAGGAGGCAAGCTGTGGGTGTTACTGATAATGTGACATAAATCCAACATCCCGGTTTAGGCCGTCCTCATGTGTGCGGAACTTGGCTATCAGTTTCTGCTCAGCGACTCTGCGCTGTCGTGTGACGTGAAGGCCGCCTTGGAGAACGCTTACCTGAAGATCCAAGGCTGAATGCCCGTGACTGCTGAAGTGCTCCCCCACAGGAAGAGAACAGTCTTGCCTGGTGATTGTCGAGCGGTGTTCATTCATCCGTTGTCGTAGTGTCTGCATTGTTTCCCCAATGTACCATGCCTCGGGACATCCTTTCTTGCAGCGTATCAGGTAGACAATGTTGGCCGAGTTGCAAGAGTAGGTACCGTGTACCTGGTAGATGGTGTTCTCACGTGAGATGATGGCATCCGTGTCAATGATCCGGCACGTCTTGCAGAGGTTTGTTTGAGGTCATTAGGTTACATTGAAGCTTCATATGTTTCATATGAAGCAATTTTTAAAAGCAGTATCTCGGCCTTTTGGCTAAGATGCAAATGAGATCAAGTCATAGAGGAGGAAGTGCTTTCCCTCCTCCAATCAGCTTGGCCTCTGCACAGCAGCATGCTGCAATTTTTTCCCATTTAAATAATAGTCCATTTTGCTGTTATTCCTACCAAAATGGATGACCTCACATTTACCAACATTGTACTCCATCTGTCAGACCCTCGCCCACTCACTTAGATTATCTATATCCCTTTGCAGACTTTCAGCATCCTCTGCACACTTTGCTCTTAGTGTCATCTGCGAATTTTGACACACTACACTTGGTCCCCAACTCCAAATCATCTATGTAAATCGTAAACAATTGCGGTCCCAACACTGATCCCTGAGGCACACCACTAGTCACTGATCGCCAACCAGAAAAACACCCATTTACCCCCACTCTTTGCTTTCTGTTAGTTAACCAATCCTCTATCCATGCTAATACATTACCCGTTACACTGTGCACCTTTATCTTATGTAGCAGTCTTTGGTGCGGCACCTTGTCAAATGCCTTCTGGAAATCCAGATACACCACATCCACAGGTTCCCCATTGTCCACTGCACATGTAATGTTCTCAAATAATTCCACCAAATTAGTCAAACATGACCTGCCCTTCATGAACCCATGCTGCATCTTACCCATGGGACAATTTAGAACATAGAACATAGAACATTACAGCGCAGAACAGGCCCTTCGGCCCACGATGTTGCACCGACCAGTTAAAAAAAAACAAAAAAAAAACTGTGACCCTCCAACCTAAACCAATTTCTTTTCGTCCATGAACCTATCTACGGATCTCTTAAACGCCCCCAAACTAGGCGCATTTACTACTGATGCTGGCAGGGCATTCCAATCCCTCACCACCCTCTGGGTAAAGAACCTACCCCTGACATCGGTTCTATAACTACCCCCCCTCAATTTAAAGCCATGCCCCCTCGTGCTGGATTTCTCCATCAGAGGAAAAAGGCTATCACTATCCACCCTATCTAAACCTCTAATCATCTTATATGTTTCAATAAGATCCCCTCTTAGCCGCCGCCTTTCCAGCGAAAACAATCCCAAATCCCTCAGCCTCTCCTCATAGGATCTCCCCTCCATACCGGGCAACATCCTGGTAAATTTATATCCAGATGTCTCGCTATTTCTTCCCTGATGATAGATCCAAGCATTTTCCCTCCTACAGAAGTTAAGCGAACCAGCCTATAGTTACCCGCCTTTTGTCTACCTCCTTTTTTAAATGTTTGCGATTTTGTGAAACCTGTTTTTGTTGTCTGAGCTGACTGGAATTAGAGCCAGAGCAGGAGTAATCCAGGGGAATGATTTGGAGATAAAGGAAAATCCAGCAGATGCTGGAATTCTGAATAAAACAGACTTGCTGAGTTTATCCAGCATTTTCTCTATTTATTATAATGATTTTGGGACCTGGGTTTGAATCCCACCACGTTTCAACAAAAATATTGATGAGCATGAATTAATTGTTGTAAAAACACATCTGGTTCTCTAATTCCCTTCAAGGAAGGAAATCTGCCGCCCTGATCCAGTCTAACCGACATGTGACTGGATTCACAAACAATTCAAGGGTTGACTGGGTAAACAGGGAATGTCACCATCAGAAAAACAGAGCCCCCTGGAGGGCAGAAGTGTTAGGACAGGTTACGGAGAGGTTAAAACTGTCATCATTGAGAACAACACAGACTTTAGTGGAACAACTGGTCCCAAACACAATCTCTTGTAATTAGTGTGGCAGGGTGTGGTGAATCAGGTTTAAAAAGAGTCAAATTATATATGTTTTCTAGTTTGGACAACCACATTTAAATCTGGGACTCGGATGAGGATATAAATTGGTGTTTGGTGGTAAGATCTAAATCTGTGTATTACGCCGTGAAGCCTTAAACCCAGAGTGAGAATATTTCAAACCAGGGTTCAAAATAAATGGCTGTGGATGGTGAATTCACTCTCAAAAGAAAACAAAGAAAATTACAGCACAGGAACATTCCTTCGACCCTCCAAGCCTGCACCAACCACGCTGCCCGACTGAACTGAAATCCCCTCCCCTTCTGGGGACCATATCCCTCCATTCCCATCCTATTCATGTATTTGTCAAGACGCCTCTTAAAACTCACTATCGTATCTACTTCCACTACCTCCCCCGGCAGCGAGTTCCAGGCACCCACCACCCTCTGGGTAAAAAACCTGCCTCGTACATCTCCTTTAAACCTTGCCCCTCGCACCTTAAACCTGTGCCCCCGAGTAATTGACTCTTCTACCCTGGGAAAAAGCTTCTATCCACTTTGCCCAAGCCCCTCACAATCTTGTAGACTTTGTCAGATCGCCCTCAACCTGCGTCGTTCCAGTGAGAACAAACCAAGTTTCTCCAACCTCTCCTCATAGCTAATGCCCTCCATGCCAGGCAACATTCTGGTAGATCTTTTCTGTACCCTCTCCACTCTCCAAAGCCTCCACATCCTTCTGGTAGTGTGGCGACCAGAATTGAACCCTATATTCCAAGTGCGGCCTAACTGAGGTTCTATAAAGCTGCAACATGACTTGCCAAAAGGCCCGCAGAAATTCTGTCTTGGGAGGAGCAACTGGAAGAAAATAAATCATCCTGTACATGGGAGAGACAGAAACTGTGAGGACCATCTCCTCCAATCACAGATTCTGTCTCTCCCGGTGTTGCTACATCTGCAGAGACAGAGTCTCAAACTGGAGGAACAGCTTTGCCACCTATTTTGAGAAAAGAAGTTCACTGACTCAGCAGCCTATCGGTGATGTGTGGAGGAGTTGTGTCTTCCTGCTACAGAACTAGTTTCATAGCAGTGTGAGCCTCAAAAGGAATGATCCAACCATCGGCAGAGCTTTCCCCATTCTGCTGAACAAGTCTCAATTATTTTTATATATCTCAGGAGGTGGGGTTTACAGCTCAGGAATTTGAGTAACCAGATATTGTGAACATACTTACCAATCACTTGGGTCGTCACATTAGAAATTGAGATCCATTCATCCAGGTTCATATTCTAAACTGCTTTTATTTGCAGTTTAATGTTCACAGACAACATACAGAATCCCCGGTCAGAGCTGATCTCAGCTGGTGTAGTGAGGTTATTGATGGGTTATCAATGTAAATCCACACACAATGAAGATCAGAATCGGGAGAGATTTTTCCTGCTCCACCGTCTGAACCAATGAACATCTGATTCAGTTACCTTGTGTCCAATAGTTAGAATTCTCATTTTGGAAAGAGTATGGGAGTATTTTTAAAGTAAATTAACAAAACATATCATTCATAGATTCCAATTTAAAAGATTTAATATATACACAGTCTTCAGTATTTGTGCTATCTTATTCAAAGAAGTAAACTAACAGAAACACAAAAGGTAATGTTACTACGTGACTACATCACTAATAAAGGAGTTACTGAGAATGGAAAACGATGCCCTGGAAACCAAAAAATAGCCCTTAAAAATCAAAGAGTAGCTTTCCAGAAAATCTCAATACAAGCATTGAAAATAAATACTTTGTGCCCTGCAGATGGATCTTTCCAGGGCATCGTTTTCCATTCTCAGTAACTCCTTTATTAGTGATGTAGTCACGTAGTAACATTACCTTTTGTGTTTCTGTTAGTTTACTTCTAACTGAATTGTAGATTTTGCCCAAAGATCAAATTAGAATTGAAGCAAAAGTTCTTAACTTTATTCTAAACAGGTTCCTGTTGAGAGTTCTTCAGTTAAGAGGGAAGATCACTGGTGGTGCTTTTAAAAAGTGACATTGCAGCCCGGAAAATCAGTGACACTTCCAGAATATTAAATTCCAGCTAGTTATAGGGTTTGTTCACATCAGCAGAAATAAAATATTGTCAGACTGTCAATACTGAACAGCAGCAAAAACAGCAAAATCCAACCCCTGCAGTCACTTGTGAACTTGTTGATGTCTCAGGAGCCATTGTGACTGAGTGAATCCCTTCCCACACACAGAGTAGTTGAATGGCCTCTTAGTGTGAGTGCGTTGGTGAGCCAGCAGGTTGAAAGACTGCGAATCCTTTCCCACACACGGAGCAAGTGAATGGCCTCTCCCCTGTGTCAACTCGCTGGTGAGCAGAGAGGTTGGATGGCCGATTGAATCCCTTCCCACACACTGAGCATGTGAATGGTCTTTCTGCAGTGTGAGTGCGTCGGTGAGCAGTGAGGTTGGATGACTGCCTGAAATTCTTTCCACAGTCAGTGCAGCTGAATGGCTTCTCTTCAGTGTGAATTTTCTGGTGTCTCAGCAGGGTGGGTAAAACTGTGAATCCCTTTCCACACACAAAGCAAGTAAACGGTCTCTCCCCAGTGTGAATTCGCTGGTGTGCAACGAGGGAGGATGCCTGTCTGAAACTCCGTCCACAGTCAGTGCAGCTGAATGGCTTCTCCTCAATGTGAACTCGCTGATGTGACAGTAAGTGGGATGACCCAGTGAATCCCTTCCCACAGTCGGAGCAGGTGAACGGCCTCTCCCCAGTATGAACTCGCTGGTGTGACAGCAGGTGGAATGACTGAGTGAATCCCTTCCCACACACGGAGCAGATGAATGGTCTCTCCCCGGTGTGAGTGCGTTGGTGCACAGTGAGTGCTGAAGAATGCCTGAATCTCTTCCCACAGGAGGTGCAGGTGAATGGCTTTTCCTCAGTGTGAATTCTCTGGTGAGACCAAAGGCCCGATGACTGAATGAATCCCTCCCCACAGACAGAACAGGTGAACGGTCTCTCACCAGTGTGACTGCGCCGATGGTTTTCCAGCAGGGAAGGGAAACTGAATCCTTTCCCACAGTCCCCACATTTCCACGGTTTCTCCATGGTGCTGGTGTCCTGATGTTTCTCCAGGTTAAACGATCAGTTGAAGCCTCATCCACACACAGAACACGTGTATAGTTTCTCCTTGCTGTGAATGGTGTGATGTTTTTTCAGGCTGTGTAACTGGATAAAGCTCTTTCCACAGTCAACTCACTGAAACACTCTCACTCGGGTGTGCGTGTAACTTGGTGCTTTTTCAGTCACACTGATGTTTGAAATCTTCTCCTCCAGACAGAAGACAAACATTTCTCCTTCCACATTCAAAGTCTGAGGATATTTAAGTCCAAGTGAATTGAGACTCTGTCTGATTTTGATGTGATGTTTCTTCACCTCACCTGTAAAAGGAGTTTACAAAATTAATCACTGTCAGTCCAGGATAGAAATTTTGAACAGGCAATTCTAATTCTCTGGAACATTTCTTCCTCTCTTGTTCCCCAAATCAATAAATTCCTGTCCCACAAACTCTCCCTCCTCCCTGGGCTGAAATCCAAACCCACCTCACAATTTCTTTTCTCCACTCCCAGTTTGCTCCCTCCCTCTCCTCTGTCTGGGTTCAGTTCTGATGTGGAGATGCCGGCGTTGGACTGGGGTGAACACAGTAAGAGTTTTAACAACACCAGGTTAAAGGCCAACAGGTTTATTTGGTAGCAAACACCTAATGGTAGCTAATGGTGTTTGCTACCAAATAAACCTGTTGGACTTTAACCTGGTGTTGTTAAAACTCTTACTGGGTTCAGTTCTCCAGCTGCTGTCTGCAGACTGACAATAAAACCAATGGGTCTGATTGGAGGTGTTGGGGCCTCCAGCGGGTGTTTGTGAATCCTCCCCGCCCACCTCCCAGGGTTTCCTTCCTTCCCAGAGATCAGAGTCCTCATTGATTTGAGGTCAAAGTGTAACCTCTTATTTATTGTCCCCCTCCCCCATCCTCTGATGTGAACCATCCTCCAGTGGCTGAGCCAGGATGGGGCCGTTAACCTGGGCCTGTTCCCGGGAGGGAGAAGCCCCGCAGCTGCAAACCAGGGAGCTGACAATGATTCTGAAGGGTTTGCGGATCCACAAAGTGTTTCCAAATCCTCCCAGCCACCGCCTAACGCTGACTCCGCTTCTCCGGGACAAACAAGCGCCAAGGACAGCAATGACACTGCGCATGCTCCACATCACAATGCCCGGGCACTGATTGACGGCAGCTCCGGACCAATAGGAAGAGGGGGTGGGGCTGGAAGACCGAGCGGGAGCGGCTGGTCCTCCAACCAATCGGAATGAATGAGGGGCGGGACCTGAAGCATGCGCAGTGCGGGTGAACCAGATAAACCTGTTGGACTTTAACCTGGTGTTGTTTGACTTGTTGCTGTGTTTACCCCAGTCCAAAGCCGGCATCTCCACATCAGTGCGGGTAATGGCGACGGACGGCCGGTTTTAGTTTGGAAGCGAGATCAATGAAGGGAAAGGAATGACTGGCAAATGGGAGGTTTTAAAAGTGTGATATCAAGAGACCAGGGTCAGTATATTCCTGTTAAGATGCAGGGAAATAATGGTAAATTTAGGGATCTCTGGCAGACAAGGGACATTGAGGCTCTGGTCAGGTAAAAGAAGGAAGCATACATTGGGTTTAGGCAATCGGGGACAAGTGAATCACTCTGACTATAAAAAGTGTAAGAAAATACTGAAGAGGGAAATCAGGAGGACAAAAAGAGGGTATGATATGGATCTGGCAGGTAAGATTAAAGAAAATTCCAAGAGGTTCTATGGCTATATTAAGAGTAAAAGGGTGGCTAGAGAGAGAATAGATCCCCTTAAAAATCAGTATGGCCATCTGTGTGTGGAGCCACAGGAGATGGGTGAGATTTTTAATGAATACTTCTCCTCTGTGTTTACTGCGGAGAGCACCATGGGTGCGAAAGAAATAAGGGAAACAAGTGGTGATGTCTTGGGCACACGCATGTTACTTGGGAGGAGGTATCTGCAGCCTTATAAAAGCAAATTACTGCGGATGCTGGAATCTGAAACCAAGAGAGAAAATGCTGGAAAATCTCAGCAGGTCTGGCAGCATCTGTAAGGAGAGAAAAGAGCTGATGTTTCTTGTCTCGATGACCCTTTGTCAAAGCTCTGAAACATCAGTTCTTTTCTCTCCATACAGATGCTGCCAGACCTGCTGAGAATGGGGAGAGAGTGTGTGGAATGGAGATTTACAGCTTCTGGGGAATGAGAGAGGAAAGAATGTTCCATAGAAATTGTCTGTTCTGAATTTCTATCCTGTACTGACACTGATGACTTTTGGAAACTCATTTTACAGGATATTGAAAGAGGAATCACAGGCTGAAATCTCAAACGTCACGTCTCGATCTGACAGAGTCTTATTCCTTGGGACCTCAATATCATCGGCCTTTGAATCTTGAAGGAGAAATGATTGTCCAGTCTGTCGATTTGAAAAGATTTGAAATGTCAGTGTGAGTGAAAAAGCATCAACACACTGCCACACTTGAGAGAGAGTGTTCCAATGCACTGACTAAAGAGCTTTAACCAGTTACACAGTCTGAATAAATATCACACCATTCACAGCGGGTAGAGACTGTAATCTTGTTCTGTGTGGGGACGAAGTTTCAACTAATTGTCCACCCAAGAGAGAGGTAAGGACACCCGCACCATGGAGAAACCGTGGAAATGTGCAGACTGTGGGAAAAGATACAGAGCCCCATCTCTGCTGGAAGCTCATCGGCGCAGCCACACTGGGGAGAGACCATTCACCTGCTCTCAGTGTGAGAAGGGATTCATTCAGTTATCCAGCCTGCGGACACACGAGCGAGTTCACACTGGGGAGAGGCCATTCACCTGCTCTGAATGTGGGAAGGGATTCACGCAGTCATCCCACCTGCAGACACACCAGCGAGTTCACACTGGGGTGAGGCCATTCACTTGCTCTCAGTGTGGGAAGGGATTCATTCAGTTATCTACCCTGCGGACACACGAGCGAGTTCACACTGGGGAGAGGCCATTCACCTGCTCTCAGTGTGGGGAGGGATTCACTTGTTCATCCAACCTGCAGACACACGAGCGAGTTCACACTGGGGAGAGGCCGTTCACCTGCTCTCAGTGTGGGGAGGGATTCACTTGTTTATCCACCCTGCGGACACACCAGCGAGTTCACACTGGGGAAAGGCCCTTCACCTGCTCTCAGTGTGGGAAGGGATTCACTCAGTTATCCAATTTGCGGGCTCACCAGCGACTTCACACAGGGGAGAGGCCATTCACCTGCTCTCAGTGTGGAAAGGGATTCACCCAGTCATCCGAGCTGTGGGCACACCAGCGAGTTCACACTGGGGAGAGGCCCTTCACCTGCTCTCAGTGTGGGAAGGGATTCACTCAGTCATCCAACCTGCAGACACACCAGCGAGTTCACACTGGGGAGAAACCATTCACCTGCTCTCAGTGTGGGAAGGGATTCACTCAGTTATCCCACCTGCAGGCACACCAGCAAGTTCACACTGGGGAGAGACCATTCACCTGCTCTCAGTGTGGGAAGGGATTCACTCAGTTATCCCACCTGCAGAGACACCAGCAAGTTCACACTGGGGAGAGGCCATTCACCTGCTCTCAGTGTGGGAAGGGATTCACTCGGTTATTCCACCTGCAGGCACACCAGCGAGTTCACACTGGGGAGAGGCCGTTCACCGGCTCTCAGTGTGGGAAGGGATTCAGAGTTTCATCCCGGCTGCTGAGACATCAGCAAGTTCATGAGTGATGACAGGAGTTGGATTCTGCTGTTATTGTTTCTGCTCTCAATTACATCCAGGACTGCATTTTGTTCATTCTCACAGTTGGTCAATGGGGAGGGTCAGAGGGTTTCTTTGTGCTGGACTGGCCGGTCTCAGCCTCCAGTGGGCTGATGCTCTTTCAGTCTTTTTGTGAATACCTGGTTTCAAATGTCACAAGGATCACAGAGTGACAGGGTGTTAGGAAGTTCAGAGATATTTAGTCAGAAGAAAACAGAGGTTGGCAGTGCAAAGGTACATTTCTGAATGGAGGGCTGTGACAAGTGACATTCCTCAGGGATCAGTGCTGGGACCTTTGCTGTTTGTAATATATATAAATGATTTGGAGGAAAATGTAACTGGTTTGATTGGTAAGTTTGTGGACGACACAAAGGTTGGTAGAATTGCGGATAGCGATGGGGACCGGCAGAGGATACAGCAGGATATAGATCAGTTGGAGACTTGGGCGGAGAGATGGCAGATGAAGTTTAATCCGGACAAATGTGAGGTAATGAATTTTGGAAGGTCAAATACAGGTGGGAAATATACAGCAAATGGCAGAACCCTTAAGAGTATTCATAGGCAGAGGGATCTGGGTGTCCAGGTACACAGGTCATTGAAAGTGGCAACGCAGGTGGAGAAGATAGTCAAGAAGGCATACGGCATGCTTGCCTTTATCGGCCGGGGCATTGAGTTTAAAAATTGGTAAGTCATGTTGCATCTTTATAGAAACTTAGTTAGACCGCACTTGGAATCTAGTGTTCAGTTCTGGTCACCACACTACCAGAAGGATGTGGAGGCTTTGGAGAGGGTACGGAAAATATTTATCAGGATGTTGCCTGGTGTGGAGGGCATTAGCTATGAGGAGAGGTTGGAGGAACTTGGTTTGTTCTCACTGGAATGACGGAGGTTGAGGGGAGACCTGATAGAAGTCTACAAGACAGAGTGGATATTCAGAAGCTTTTTCCCAGGGTGGAAGAGTCAGTTACTAGGGGACACAGGTTTAAGGTGCGAGGGGCAAGGTTTAAAGGAGATGTACAAGGCAGGTTTTTTACACAGAGGGTGGTGGGTGCCTGGAACTCGTTGCCGGGGAAGGTAGTGGAAGCAGATACGATAGTGACTTTAAGATGTGTCTTGACAAATATATGAATAGCATAGGAATAGAGGGATATGGTCCCCAGAAAGGTAGGGGGTTTTAGTTCAGACGGGCAGAATGGTTGCTGCAGGCTTGGAGGGCCAAAGGGCTTGTTTCTGTGCTGTAATTTTCTTTGTTCTTCGTTCTGTTTGGAACATCCCAAATGCCCATCCAATTTCCTTTTTAATTGTTTATTGTCTCCACTTCCTCCACCCTCGTAGGCAGCGAGTTCCAGGTCATTACCATTCGCTGCATCAGAATATTCTTCCTCACATCTCCCCCCCCCACTCCCCCCCCGCCCCCCCCCCCCACTCCCCCTCTTGCATCTCTGACCCAAAACAAGAAATCTGTGTCCCCCTCGTCTTGTCCCTTCAGCTATTGGGAACAGCTTTTCTTTGTCCACCTATCTAAACCTGTCAGAATCTTGTCCACCTCTATCAAATCTCCCCTCAACCTCCTTTGCTCCAAGGAAAACAACCCCAGTCTGACATTGACAATAAAGAACAAACCAACAGAATATGTTAATACCTGAAATCAAATGGGAATGTTTAATTTCTGTTTTAAAGATATTGTGAATATATTGTCCTGGACAATAACGGAATTGGAATAACTCACCTTGGGTGTGGTTGAATGGAATATATCAATCTGATATCCACCTGCAGTCTAGTGAAAGTCTGGAATGTGTAGCTGGAAATCCCTCCCTAACAGCACTGTGGGTGTACTTACACCTCAGGCATTGTAGCAGTTCAGGAAGGCAGTGTTGGGGTTGACCATGGCCGAGGCAGCTACATACAGCCACATATTCTGTTATAATTGAAGGACTGCAGATTGAATGTGAGGCATTGTGGGACTGGACTATCTTGACCACATTCCTGTGACTGCCCGGAAACACGTGTGTATTTTAGTTTATAATTGAGGATTTCTGGGAATAAGTTAAATGCGGAAATATTAAGCATCGCCTGGAGGAATTTGGAATAACTGAGAATTTTATCCCCAGATAAAGAACAAAGATTTTGCCGGTGTTTGGCTATAACGTGTTTGGGATTTTAAATCAACAAAGATGTTGCCTCTAAAATCAGTCCTTGTCGGTTGGCTTTAAAAAGGTTCAGTTATAATGAAGGACCTTGTATCTTATTTTAATCAAGGAGTTGTGAGCTTGTAGTGCTCTGTCGCTTTAAGAAGCTACAGCTGCGAGAGAGAATGCTGAAGATTCATTGTTTGAAATTTACGAGCTGTGAGAATCTGTGTGTTTTGTTTGTTTTCTGTGGATGTTTGTAGATATGTTTTATCATTGTTTTGGGCTACATTTGTTAAGGTTTATCTTTCTGGGGAATTAACCTCACCTTGAGTCTTTAATTAAAGGCATTTTTGGAAGTTTAAAAACAGAATCACAAGAACACTTCAGTAATTAATTTTGGTTATTGTTGTTGTAAAGCACATGCTAAGTTTCTCTGTTTGTGTGTGGATGATATTTGTGGGATGAATGCTTCAAGCCTTGAGGTTTTCTGTCTGTGATTTAAATCAAACAGATTTTTAAAAAAGGAAGTGTGATCAATGAAACTTTTTTTGTTCAGAAGTTATGAACCTGGAGCCATTTTTACTGGCCAGAGACAGGATTCCAGGATATTTTACTAAACATGTGGGAATTTTAATCCGGATACAATTCACCCATGTGAGAATGAGAGTTTTAATTTGTAATGGTTATTTAAAATTTGACACATGTGAAATGATTCAGACCAATCCTGTGTTGGATTGATCTTGGGTTAAACTTCCTGTCAGGTCCAAAGATTTATTCCTGACGCAAGTAACACAAAGAAAAGGAAAATTCTGGAATTGGATACTGAAGAAAAGAGTTTAAAAAGAGAGAGCATTAAATAGAAATGTTCCCAGACCATGTGGTCATTAGATTAAAACAAAGGAAGAGTGCTGACGGCCATTTGAGAACTTGTAATCCACCCCATTTCTAACTAAGGGAGTCTATGTACAAAGAAAGCCCAAGAAAGACCCCCCCCCCAAGGGGGGTCTGGAAAGCATCATGATGGGGGCACCTGTCCATGAGATGATCACAAAGCCCCATAATGCCCAGTTACTACTTTGATTGAACCTATAATGTATGTAATCTATCACCATTCTGATTGGATTGTGTCCAGCCAGGATGGTCTGAGTAACTGGATAAGAATTGATGATATTCTTTGTTGGGTGGAGTTGCACATGGTCAGCCCCTGTGGCTTCTCCCCGCTGGCGTAACTCAATAAACTGTTTGTCGATTGAATCAGTCACAACACACTGGGTACATTACCACTTCATCCTTGGGAGTGGCCTGATAGGCCGTGGTCCAGACTAAATGTGGCCTTTGGGGGGGCCTTTCATGAATCACATGTGTTTGGTCATTGTAAATGTGCATTCAAAATGGTTGGAAGCACAGATCATGAGTAATATTCCAGCTCCTGTGGCAATAGAGAAGCTCTGTCAAATTTTCACTTGCCCTGGGTTACCAGATTTGCTTGTTTCAGATAACGACACTCTGTTTACAAGTGAGGTGTTTCAGGAATTCCTGTAAAGGAATGGTCTACGCCATGTGCGTACTGCACCGTTTCATCTGGCTACAAATGGTCTCGCAGAAAGAGCTGTTCAAACTCTGAAGGAGGGATTGAAGAGAATGGCAGGCGATACTTTAAGAACAAGCTCTCAAGATTTTTGTTCCAGTTTCGCATCACACCACAATCCACAACCGGACTCTCTCCTGTGGAATTTTTAGGTAGAAGGTTGAAGTCACATCTGGATCTGCTTCATCCAGATCTCAGAGCAAAAGTGAGCAGGAGACAAGAGAAGCAGAAGGAGGGACATGACTGCCACGCCAAAGAGAGGCAGTTCAAACCGGGTGATCAGGTTTACATCAGAAAGTTTGGGAGTGACCAAAGGTGGTTACCGGGAATAATTTTAAACCAAAGTGGTCCAGTATCTTGGGTGGTGAGACTGTAAAATGGAAGAGTTGTTCACAGACACCAAGACCATATTCGTTTGCGGTGTGACCCTGAGTCAGGAACAGTTTCAGAGTCAGCAACCATTACTGAGAACATGGCAGAGGGTCATGCTGCTGTGGATGTTCACCAGGAAATGGCTCCAGCTTTGCCAGTTGACTCTGCTGTGGGAGTGGAAGAGGAATGTTCATGTACAGATTCTCAAACTACCTCTTCACCTCCCATTCCAGAAACACCATTACAAGATTTACCAGTGGTATTGTACAGGTCGCAATGCAACCACAAAGCTCCTGACAGACTTCCGTATTGTTAAAGACATTACTTTGTTGTATTTCTGTCCTGATGGGGGATTGAAATTTAAGGAGAGGAGAAGTGTTACAGAGTGTTCTTCTCAGCCTCTCTCCCTTCTGAGCACGTGCGGGCTTTGGGCGGGCTTTCAGTCTGCAAGTCCAGGCTGGTTCCAATGCTCCTGTTTCCTTTTGTTTGCCAATGATTTTTAAACTTTCTTATTTATATAAAGAAGATCCTGCTTTTCACAATGCATTTGACTACCTTATTTGTGGACTGAAGTTCCCACAATTGTAAAGCAGGAGATGAGTTAAATGGACAACCTGAATTGAGAGACAATTAAAGAATAAATGATTCATTAATACAGATGTTAGGATGGAAATGTAAATTTGAACACAAAAGTTTACAACGTTTAGAATTATAAAGATATAAAGAATGTTTAAAATGCTGTGGGAATTATAAAATGTTACCTTCTGGCACCAACCGAATAGAAAGAAACAGATCACAAGGGCCACACGGTAGCACAGTGGTTAGCACTGCTGCTTCACAGCTCCAGGGACCCGGGTTCGATTCCCGGCTTGGGTCACTGTCTGTGTGGAGTTTGCACATTCTCCTCGTGTCTGCGTGGGTTTCCTCCGGGTGCTCCGGTTTCCTCCCACAGTCCAAAGATGTGCGGGTTAGGTTGATTGGCCAGGTTAAAAAAATTGCCCCTTAGAGTCCTGGGATGCGTAGGTTAGAGGAATTAGTGGGTAAAATATGTGGGGGTGGGGCCTGGGTGGGATTGTGGTCGGTGCAGACTCGATGGGCCGAATGGCCTCCTTCTGCACTGTAGGGTTTCTATGATTTCTACGAAGACTTGGTGGCGTGGCGCGGTGCCACAGTGGTTAGCACTGCTGCCTCACAGTGCCAGGGACCTGGGCTCAATTCCCGGCTTGGGTGACTATGAGGAGTCTGCACGTCTCCCCCGTGTCTGCGTGGGTTTCCTCCGGGTGCTCCAGTTTCCTCCCACAGTCCAAAAGACGTGCTGGTTAGGTGCATTAGTCATGTTAAATTCTCAATCAGTGTAACCGATCAGACGCCAGAGTGCGGAAACTAAGGGATTTTCACAGTAACTTCATTGCAGTGTTAACGTAAGCCTACTGGTGACACTAATAAATAAACTTTAATACTTTCTTAACCTTGACTAGAGGGAATGAATCAGTTCCTGTTCAAGATGTCTCAACATTGAATGACTGATGTTAACCAATTATTGGTCAACACTCAGGCTACCCCAAGTTAAGAGATATCGTTTGAGAGAAAGAATTGTCTTAAAATTCAGACAATGTGTGCAACTTGCTAAAAACCAAACCAGTTTCATTATTGACAAGTTATAGACCAATTGGCTAATTCCCAACAATTGGCTGAGCTGGGCTTTCTACATTTTGAAAGGATAAAAAAGGGGATTCAAGAAACCAATTTGGTAGATGTTTTTAAAAGTTTAAGGTTTTTTAAAGTTTATTTATTAGTGTCACACATTCACACTGCAATGAAGTTACTCTGAAAATTCCCCAGTCACCACGCTCTGGCGCCTGTTCCGGTAAACCGAGGGAGAATTTAGCATGCTCAATGTACCTAACCAGCATGTCCTTCGGTCTGTGGGAGAAATCCACACAGACAGGGGGAGAATATGCCGACTCTGCACAGACAGTGACCCAAGCCGGGTCCCTGGCGCTGTGAGGCAGCAGTGCTAACTACTGTGCCCTACAGAGAGGTGTTGAAAGCTGTTGATTTTACAAGTTATCCATGTTTTCAGAGTGGTCACTTTTTGTCCTGGTCTGAGAAGGATGGAGAAAAGTCTGTTCAATTGTTCAAGTTAAGCTTTCTCCTTTTACTGTTAATAGATGCTTTGCTTTTTTTATCCTTCTCTCTTACATTTTTAATCGTTAATAAACTTTCCGAATTCACCATTTAAAGCGTTATTTCTTGCCATTTGGTTAAGTCACTGGAACCTGGTGTGATTTACGATTAGGGAGGTTATTGGAAACAAGTGAACCCTATAAATCTTCATTTAAATAAATCAAAGTTTTTACAAATGGAATGCTATCCTTTATTACGAGGGAAATTGAACATCGGAAAGAGGATGTTATGCTTCAGTTATGATGTGGAGATGCTGACGTTGGACTGGGGTAAACACAGTAAGAAGTCTCACAACACCAGGTTAAAGTCCAACAAGTTTACTTGGCAGCAAAAGCCACTAGCTTTTGGAGTGCTGCTCCTTCATCAGGTGAGTGGGAGTTCTGTTCACAAACAGGGCATATAAAGACACAAACTCAATTTACAAAATAATGGTTGGAATGCGAGTCTTTACAGGTAATCAAGTCTTAAAGGTACAGACAATGTGAATGGAGAGAGGGCCAAGCACAGGTTAAAGAGGTGTGTATTGTCTCCAGCCAGGACAGTTAGTGAGATTTTGCAAGCCCAGGCAAGTCGTGGGGGTTACAGATAGTGTGACATAAACCCAAGATCCCGGTTGAGGCCATCCTCATGTGTGCGGAACTTGGCTATCAGTTTCTGCTCAGCGATTCTGCGTTGTCGTGTGTTGTGAAGGCCGCCTTGGAGAACGCTTACCCGAAGATCAGAGGCTGAATGCCCCTGACTGCTGAAGTGTTCCTCAAGTTAAGGGAACACTCCTGCCTGGTGATTGTCGAGCGGTGTTCATTCATTCGTTGTCGTAGCGTCTGCATGGTCTCCCTAATGTACCATGCCTTGGGACAGGAGCGGTGCCAGAGGACTGGAGGACAGCTGATATGGTACCACTCGTCAAGAAGGGAAGTAGGGAAAAAAACAACAAATTCCTGGCCAGTGAGTCTAACTTCAGCAATAGGGAAACGATTGGAAAAAGTTCTGGGGGACAGAATTAATTTCCACTTGGGGAGGTGAGGATTAATCAAGGATGGGCAGCATGGTTTTGGCAAAGAGAGATCATGCCTTACAAATCTGGTTGAATTTTTGAGGAGGTGACTCGGTGTGTAGATGAGGGGAGTTAAGTTGATGTCGTCAACATGGACTTCATTAAGGCTTTTGACAAGGTCCCACATGGGAGGCTGACGGAGAAGGTAAAAGCCCATGGGATCCAGGGCAATTTGCCAAACTGGACCCAAAATTGTGTTTGTGACTGGATGCCTGTGTTTAGTGATGTTCTGCAGGGATTGGTGCTGCGTTGCTTGTTGCTTGTAGTGTACGTTAATGACCTGGATATGAATATAGGAGGTATGATAAGTAAGTTTGCAGATGACACAAAAATTGATGATGTGCTAAAAACCGAGGAGCAAAACCTTAGATTACAGGACGATATCGACAGGGCGGCACAGAGGCACTGCTGCCTCACAGTGCCAGGGACCCAAGTTTGATTCCCGGCTTGCGTCACCCTCTGCGTGGAGTCTGCACGTTCTCCCCATGTCTGCGTGGGTTTCCTCCGGGTGCTCCGGTTTCCTCCCACAGTCCAAAAGATGTGTTGATTAGGTGCATTGGTCATGCTAAATTCTCCCTCAGTGTACCTAAACAGGCGCTGGAGTGTGGCGACTCAGGGATTTTCACAGTAACTTCACTGCAGTGTTAATGTAAGCCTACTTGTGACACTAGTAAATAAACCTTAAAACTTTAGTTAGATGGGCAGAACAGTGGCAAGTGGAATTCAACCCTGAAAAGATTAGGTAATTTTTGGAGGACGAGCAATGTAATGGAATGCGCAATGAATGGTCAGATCCTAGGAAGTACAGAGGATCAGAGGAACCTTGGTGTGCATGTCCATAGATCTCTGAAGACAGTAGGACAGTTACATAAGGTGGTTCAGAAGGCACATGGGATACTTGCCTTTATTAACCAAGGCATTGAATATATGGCTGTAGAGTTTCACATTCTAATCAGTATTCTGTCACTTGATTTTGTGCCTCTGTATGCCCTGTTTCCACTCCATCTGACGAAGGAGCAGCGCTCCGAAAGCTTATGGTATTTGCTACCAAATAAACCTGTTGGACTTTAACCTGGTGTTGTGAGACTTCTTACTGTGTTCACCCCAGTCCAACACCGGCATCTCCACATCATGGCCCTGTTTGAGAGCAGATATCCACTCCATCTGACGAAGGAGCAGCACTCTGAAAGCTAATGGCATTTGCTACCAAATAAACCTGTTGGACTTTAACCTGGTGTTGTTAAAACTCTTACTGTGTTTACCCCAGTCCAAGGCCACATCATTGAATATAAGGGCAGGGAGGTTATGATGGAGCTGTCTAAAACACTGGATAGGCCACAGCTGGAGTACTGTGTGCAGTTCTGGTCGCCACACTATAGGAAGGATGTAATTGCACTGGAGAAGGTGCAGAGGAAATTCCCCAGGGTGTTGGCTGGGCTGGAGTGTTTCAGCTATGAGGAGAGGCTGGAGAGGCTGGCATTGTTTTTCTTGGAGCAGAGAAGGGTGAGGGGGACCTGATTGAGGTGTATAAAATTCTGAGGGGCACAGATAGGGGGCATAGGAAGGAACTTTTCTCTTTAGTCGAGAGGTCAATAACCAAGGGCATGGATTTAATTTCAGGAGCAGGAGGTTTATAGGAGAAATGAGGAGAAATCTTTTGACCCAGAGGGTCATGAATCTGGAACTCAGTGCCTGAAAGAGTGGTAGAGGTGGGAACCTTCACAACATTTAAGAAGAATTTAGTTAAGCTTTTGAAATGCCTTAGCATACAAGGTTACGCACAAAGAGTGGAAAATGGGGTTGGAATAGAACGGTCCTTGATGGCCGGCACAAACACGATGGGCCGAAGGGCCTCTTTCCATGCTGTAAAACTCTATGACCACCCACGTTGGCAGCAAGTTCAATATCATCATCAGTCACAACCCCCCTGTATCTTCACTAACTGAATCAATCCATTTAAAACATTCTTAGTTGAGGTATGTAGCCATATTTCTGTTTGGCCGGCATCCTGCATGGAGATTTCCAGCTCTCTGTGTCCAGGACAGGAAGCAGTGAGCACGGATCTGTCAATCAGCCTCAATCAGCACCTTCAGGAGAATTGGGAGGGTGAATATTAGATACAGCAGAGTGAGAATGGAGGGAGAGTGTGTGGGATGGAGATTTACAGCTTTTGGAGAATAAGAGAGGAAAGAATGTTCCAGAGAAACTACAATTGTTCTGAATTTCTATCTTGTAATGACACTGATCACTTTTGTAAACTCCTTTTACAGGATATTGGAAGGGGAGGATTTACAGACAGAAATCTCAAACCTAATGTCACATCAACATCTGACATCCTCACTCAATTCATCGGGGTCTGAATCTATCGATCTTTGATTCTCGAAGGAGAAATGTTTCCCTGTTCTGTCTGCTTCAAAAACTTCAATCATTTGTGTGACTGGAAAAGCACCAAGGCACTGATACACCCGAGTGAGAGTGTTCCAGTGCACTGAGTGTGGAAAGAGCTTTAACCAGTTACATTGCCTGAAAATACATCGCAGCATTCACAGCGGGGAGAGACTGTACCCGTGTTCTGTGTGAGATTTAACTGATTGTTTAACCTGGAGAGTCACAAGGACACCCACACCATGGAGAAACCGTGGAAATGTGGGGACTGCGGGAAGGGATTCATATCCCCATCTCAGCTGGAAGCTCATCAACGCAGTCACACTGGAGAGAGACCATTCACTTGCTGTGTCTGTGGCAAGGGATTCAGTCAGTTATCAAATCTGCGGACACACCAGCGAGTTCACACTGGGGAGAGACCGTCCACCTGCTCTGTGTGTGGGAAGGGATTGACTGACTTATCCAGCCTGCGAGGACACCAGCGAGTTCACACTGGGGAGAGACCATTCACCTGCTCTCAGTGTGGGGAGGGATTCACTCAGTCATCCACCTTGCGGAGACACCAGTGAGTTCACACTGGGGAGAGACCATTCACCTGCTCTCAGTATCTAAAGGGATTCACTCAATTATCCCACCGACAGACACACCAGCGAGTTCACACTGGGGAGAGGCCATTCACCTGCTCTCAGTGTGGAAAGGGATTCACTCAGTCATCCACCCTGCGGAGACACCAGCGAGTTCACACTGGGGAGAGACCATTCACCTGCTCTCAGTGTGGGAAGAGTTTCAGAGCTTCATCCGCCCTGCTGAGACACCAACCAATTCACGAGTGATTCCAGGGGTTGGATTCTGCTGTTATTGTTTCTGCTCTCAATTACATCCAGGACTGCATTTTGTTCATTCTCACAGTTGGTCAATGGGGAGGGTCGGAGGGTTTCTTTCTGCTGGACTGGCTGGTCTCATGACTTTGCCTCCAGTGGCTGAGTCTTGTTGCGAATCCCTGGTTTCAGATTTCACACGGATCACAGAGTGACAGGGCGATTGGAAGTTCAGACATGTTCAGTCAGCATTTCTATTTGAAACTCCCCCAGATGCCAATCGAATTTCCTTTGCAATAGTTTGTTGTCTCCAATTCCTCCACGCTCGTAGGCAGCGGGTTCCAGAACATTACCATTCACTGCATCAAAATATTCTTCCTCACATCCCCCCCCTGCATCTCTGACCCAAAACCATAAATCTGTGTCCCTCTCGTCCTTGTCCCGTCAGCGAATGGGAACAGCTTTTCTTTGTCCACCTTATCTCAACCTGTCAGAATCTTGTCCACCTCTATCAAATCTCCCCTCAACCTCCTTTGCTCCAAGGAGAACAACCCCAGCCTGACATTGACAATAAAGAACAAACGAATAGAATATGTTAATACCTGAGATCAAATGGGAATGTTTAATTTCTGATTTAAAGATGTTGTGAATATATTGTCCTGGACAATCAAGGAATTTGAACAACTCACCTTGGGTGTGGTTGAATGGAATATATCAATCTGGTATCCACCTTCATTCTGGTGAAAGTCTGGAATGTGTAGCTGGAAATCCCTCCCTAACCACACTGTGGGTGTACTTACACCTCAGGCATTGTAGCAGTTCAGGAAGGCAGTGTTGGCGCTGATCGTGGCCGAGGCAGCTACATACAGCCACATATTCTGTTATAATTGAAGGACTGCCGATTGAATGTGAGGCATTATGGGACTGGACTATCTTGACCACATTCCTGTGACTGCTCAGTTTCTGCATTCACGGACCATTAAAACTGCTTAGCAGGGCCCTGATAGAGGACCTGGTGAGAATATTTACTCAGAATGAGTTAGAATTAAACTTATTCCAGGACCGGCTGGTGTTCAGCAGCTGATACACCCGAATTTGTAAAAGGAGGGTCTGACCAATCATCAAACAGTGGTAGGTAGTTGGTTAAGAAGTGAAGAAGCGTTCTCAGGCATTGTTTAAATTATTTTATCATAAATTTGTGATAAGAACTGTGAGGGACTTGTGACCCGATAGTCGGTGAAGTGACGGTATACTCCAAGTAGCACTGGACTGAAAAGCAGAGCTCTGAGAGTGGATTCTAATGGTTATAATCCTACCCAAGCATGGCCAGTGAAAAATCAGAGCTCAACTGGGGACAGGACAGGTCTCTTACCTGCCATTTGGAAACTAAGAACAAGAAACATATCGATAAAATAATTAGAGAATAGAGCCAATGTTTCAAGCCTGAATGACACTTCGTAAGAGCTCTTATGAAGGGACATCTAGACTCGAAATATTGGCTCTATTCTCTCTCCACAGATGCTATCAGACCCGCTGAGATTTTCCAGCATTTTCTGTTTTCTTTTCAGATTCCAACACCCACAGTATTTCACTTTTATGATTAAATGATTCGGTCTGATTGGAATCCCCACGACCCTCCCGCATTGTTCTGACTCTACCAGCTGGGCTGTGGAATTAATTGGATAGATCTTCCAATAACAGAAAGGAAAGATAGATTATGAAACTAAACTAGCTCTAAACATAAAAAATAATAGTAAAAGTTTTTACAAATATATAGAAAGGAATAGAGTGGCTAGAGTGAATGTTGGACCCTTGGAGGACGAGAGGGGGGATTTAATACTGGAATACGAGGAAATGGCTGAGACTTTAAATAGGTTTTTTGTGTCGGTCTTCACGGTGGAAGACACAAATAGTTTACCAAATATTCACGATTGAGTGTTGGTAGGAGGAGAGATACTCAATACAATTATTGTTACTAGAGAGGCAGTGCTTGGTAGACTAACGGGACTGAAGGTGGACAAGTCCCCGGGCCCGGATGGAATGCATCCCAGGGAACTGAAAGAAATGTCAGAGGTAATAGCAGATGCGTTAGTGGTTATTTATAAAAATTCACTGGACTCTGGGGTAGTGCCAGCTGATTGGAAAACGGCTACTGTTACGCCGCTGTTTAAAAAAGGAAGTAGACAAAAGGCGGGTAACTACAGGCTGGTTAGCTTAACGTCTGTAGTTGGGAAAATGTTGGAATCCATCATTAAAGAAGAAATAGCAGGCCATCTGGATAAGAATGGTTCGATCAAGCAGACGCAGCATGGATTCATGAGAGGAAAGTCGTGTTTGACGAACTTACTGGATTTTTATGAAGATGTGCCTAGTGCGGTTGACAGAGGGGAACCAGTAGATGTGGTGTTTTTGGATTTCCAAAAGGCATTTGATAAGGTGCCTCACAAAAGTTTGCTGCAGAAGATTGGGGCACACGGAGTTGGGGGTGTGGTGTTAGCGTGGATTGGGGATTGGCTATCCAACAGGAAGCAGAGAGTTGGAATAAATGGGTGCTTTTCTGGTTGGCAGATGGTGACTAGTGGCGTGCCACAGGGATCGGTACTGGGGACTCAACTGTTTACTATTTACATAGATGATCTGAAGGAGGGGACTGAGTGTAGGGTAACAAAGTTTGCTGATGACACGAAGATAAGTGGGAAATTGAATTGCGTGGAGGAAGCAGAAGGTCTGCAGAGAGATTTGAATAGGCTGAGTGAGTGGGCGAGGATCTGGCAGATGGCGTATAAAGTTGGCAAATGCGAGGTTATTCACTTTGGAAGAAATAATAGCAAATTGGATTATTATTTAAATGGAAAAAAATTACAACATGCTACTGTGCAAAGGGACCTGGGGTTCCTTGTGCATGAGTCGCAAAAACTCAGTCTGCAAGTACAACAGGTGATCAAGAAGTCAAATGGGATGTTGGAATTTATCGCGAGGGGGAGAGAATATAAAAGCAGAGAAGTCTTGCTGCATTTGTACGAGGCATTGATGAGGCCGCAGCTGGAATACTGTGTGCAGTTTTGGTCCCCTTACTTGCGAAAGGATATATTGGCCTTGGAGGGAGTGCAGAGAAGATTCAGCAGGTTGATATCGGAGATGAGGGGTGTAGATTATGAGGAGAGATTGAGCAGATTAGGTTTGTACTCGTTGGAGTTTAGAAGGGTGATCTTATCGAGACCTATAAGATAATGAAGGGGCTGGATGGGGTTGAAGTGGAGAGATTCTTTCCACTTTGAAAGGAAACCAGAACTAGAGGGCACAGCCTCAAAATAAAGGGGAGTCAGTTTAGGACAGAGTTGAGGAGGAACTTCTTCTCTCAGAGGGTGGTGAATCTCTGGAATTCTCTGCCCACTGAAGGAGGCTACCTCATGAATATGTTTAAATCACAGATAGATGGATTTCTGATCGGCAGGGGAATTAAGGGTTATGGGGAGCAGGCAGGTAAGTGGAACTGATTCACTTCAGATCAGCCATGATCTTATTGAATGGCGGGGCAGGCTCGAGGGGCTAGATGGCCTACTCCTACTCCTATTTCTGATGTTCTTATGTTCCAGAGAGCCAGCAGAGACATAATGGACCAAATGATTTCTATTTATGCTGTATCATTCTCTAAAAGAGTGAACATTCAGTATCAGGGACAGAGAGAAGAACCAGTGACTGTGCGATTGAACCCAGCCAGAATCAGCACCATAAAGGGAGGAGTGAGAGGGACACGGTGTAAAAGCTTTGAAACCATTGCATGGTCCTGCAGCAGAACTTTGAGAAATGGAGCACAGCAGATCACCAATTCTCAATATTTCATTAATTTACCTCAAATGCTAACAATGTTATTTTGAATTTACTGTGTGAGGTTTCAATGGCAGTTATTACCCAGCATTCGCTGCGGGTGTGAAAGTGCCCTATTCATCCACAGGAGCCCAGTACGCAGGCGCAGCGCTGTATCTGGTTCATGCGCAGTGTTACTTTGCTCGGAGGCCTACGAGTGCGGGAGACACTTATTTCAAGGGGTGAGAATCGGTGGGGCGGCGGGAGGAATGGAGCCGGGATTCGGGGTGGGGAGGGAACAGAGGCTTCACAAACATCTGCTGTAGGCCGCAAGGCCTGAATAAGAGCCTTCCGGTCCCGGGTTTGCGGCTCCGGGGATTTTATCCGGGATCAGGCCTAGTGCCGTGGCCGCCATCTTTGTTCAGCGGGGAGCAGAGCGCATGCGCAGCAAGTGGGCGGAGCTTCAGGATTTGGGTGACCAGGAGAGACAATGTTTGAGTCATTGACTGACAGGCCGGGTTCATGGATGCTGCCTTTCCCGGGGGAAGGTGCTGCAGGGGGAATAACAGAATAAAAACATGATCAAAATTAGGAGCAGGAGGGGGCATCTAGACCCATCGAGGCTGCTCCGCCATTCAGTAAACACATGGCTTAACTCAATTTTCCTCCAGCCCCAACCTCTCTATCTCATCACTCCCTGGTCGGTAAAATTGTATATAACACAGCTTTGAATATACTCAATGAGCCGGCCTCTCCTGTTCAATGAGGGAGAGAATTTCACAGCTTACTTAACTTCTGAGAGAAGCAATTTCTCCTCATCTCTGTCTTAGATCATTATTTTTAAATTGTTCTCGCAGTTCCAGATTCCGTGTTGAGGGGTAAACCCTTTCAGCATTCACTCTGTCAAGCACCTTCAGAATCTCATATGTTTCAGTAAGATCACGTCTCATTTATCGAAAATCCAATGAGCATAGATGCACCCTGCCGAACCTTTCCTCATAAAACAGACCCCTTCATGCCCGAAATCAGCTCATGAACCTTGTCTGAATTGCTTCCAATGTAAGTATATTCCATCTTAAGTAATCTTATGCGAGAAAACAGGAGGGGAGAATGTTATGGATTTATATTCAGGACTGACAAATGACTGTTGGGGGTGACACAGTGGTTAGCACTTCTGTCTCATAGCGCCAGAGACCCGGTTCAATTCCAGCCTCGGGTGATTGTCTGTATGGAGTTTGCACATTCTCCCTCTGTCCATGTGGGTTTCCTCTGGGTGCTCTGGTTTCCTCCCACACTCCAAAGATGTGCAGATTAGGTTGATTGACAGTGCTAAATTGTCCCTTTGTGTCCCAAGATGAGGGGGAAGGAAAGGGGAGGATTAGTGATGTACGTACATCAGGTTACAGGGATAGGGTCTGAGTAAAGGTGCTCTGTTAGAAACTTGATGCAGACTCAATGGCCCAAAAGGCCTCCTTCTGCACTGCAGAAATTCTGTGATTTTGGAATCTCCTTGGTTAGAAGAAGAGGATTTTCAAGCAATCTCAAACCCCCAAAAAATGTGTATCTCTTAATTTCAAGCCACAATTAACACATGACTCTTGTAATCTCCTTTTGCAGGGAGTTAGAATATTTGAAGATTGCAATTCTTCTCTGATTCCAGTGCTTCTGACTTTCCAGCCGCAGGTTTCAAATTAGAAAACAGTGAAATTGTTTCAGAGGTGAGTATTGTTGAACATTTACCTATAATTTTGAATTTTCGTGCTGTGCTCTGTTATCTGTACTCTGGTTCCACGTCTCTGGGGCTGGTGTGACTCCGTTACTGTGGATCTGAATCCATGTCCATCCATTGCTTTGTTTCACCCCTGCCCTCCCTGATCACCTCTCTGTCATTGTCAGTTCAGAGAAGGATCTGCAGGTTGATACGTGGGATGAAGGCGTTGTTTTGTGAGGAAAGTTTGGGCCTGTACTGACTGGAGTTTAGAGGTGACCATAGTATTGACATCACATTGTGAGGTAGTGATTAGTATAGATGAAGAGAGGATGTTTCCAATGTTGGGGATTCCAGAATTAGTCGGCAGATTGTCAAAATAAAGAGTCCCCCATTTCTGATGGCGAGGAGGAGAAATGTCTTCCCTCAGAGGGCTGTTAGTCTTTGCAAGTCTCTTCCCCAGAGAGCAGTGGAGGCTGCATCATTAAATATACTCAAAATACAGAGATTTTTGATCGAAAAGGGAGTCAAGGGTGACAGGAAGAAAAGTGGAGTTCAGATCACAATCAGATCAGCCATGATCTTGATGGGAGACGATGGCCTTGTGGTATTATTGCTAGACTATTAATTCAGAAACTCAGCTAATGTTTTGGGGACCCGGGTTTGAATCCTGCCATAGAATCATAGAAATCCTACAGTACAGAAGGAGGCCATTCAGCCCATCGAGTCTGCACCGACCACAATCCCACCCCATAGCAGCTGGTGGAATTTGAATTCAATTAAAAATATCTGGAATTAAGAAATGACTGATGACCATGAATCCATTGTCGATTGTCGGAAAAACCTATCTGGTTCACTAATGTGCTTCAGGGAATGAAATCTGCCATCCTTAACTGGTCTGGCCTACATGTGACTCCAAAGCCACAACAATGTGGTTGACTCTCAACTGCCCTTCAAGAGCAACTCGGGATGGGTAATAAATGCTGGCCAGCCAGCAACATCCATGTCCCATGAATGAATAAAAAAAATTCACTTGAGCAGCTTGGTGGGCTGAATTTCGAACTATTTCTTACGATCTGTCAGGAACATGAAATGGTGAGTGTCGATCAGCATTAATTAGCACCTTCAGGAGAATTGGGTCGTGTATATTAAAGTTTAAAGTTTATTTATTAGTCACAAGTAAGGTTTATATTAACACTGCAATGAAGTTACTGTGAAATTCCCCTAGTTGTCACACTCCGGCACCTGTTCGGGTCGATGCACCGAACCAGCACGTCTTTCAGAATGAGGGAGGAAACTCATGCAGACACGGGGAGAACGTGCAAACTCCACACAGACAGTGACCCAAGCCGGAAATCGAACCCGGGTCCCTGGCACTGTGAGGCAGCAGTGCTAACCACTGTGCTACCGTGCTGCAGAATGCTAAATGGAATGAGAGAGAGAGTGTGTATGTGTGAGGGGCGTGGGTGGAGATTTAAAGAATGTTCCATAGAAACTACAATTGTCTGTTTTGAATTTCTATCATGTGCTGACAGTGATGATTTTATTGGAAGGAGAGGTTTTGAAAACGGAAATCTCAAAAGAGTCACTTGATTCATAAGGACGTGAAAATCATCAGCCTTTTTAACATCAGTGTGACTGGAAAAGCGCTGAGATTCACACACCCGTATCAGAGTGTTCCAGTGCACTGATTGTGGAGAGACACAAGGACTCCGACACCATGGAGAAACCATGGAAATGTGGAGACTGTGGGAAGGGATTCAGAGCCCCATCTGAGGTGGAATCTCATCGACGCAGTCACACCGGGGAGAGACCGTTCAGATGCTCCACTTGTGGGAAGGGATTCAATCATTCATCGAATCTGCTGAGACACCAGCGAATTCACACTGAGGAGAGGCTAGTCACCTGCTCACAGTGTGGGAAGGGATTCAGAGATTCATCCACTCTGCTGACACACCAAAAGGTTCACACTGGGGAGAAGCCATTCACCTGTTGTGTGTGTGGAAAAGGATTCAGAGATTCATACACTTTGCTGACACACCACCTAGTTCACACTGGGGAGAAGCCATTCACCTGCCCTGAGTGTGGAAAGGGATTCACTCAGTCATCTAACTTGCTGACACACCAGAGAGTTCACACCGGGGAGAGGCCGTTCAACTGCTCAGTGTGTGGAAAAAGATTCACTCAGTCATCCGCTCTCCTGACACACCAGCGAATTCACACTGGAGAGAGGCCGTTCACCTGCTCTGTTTGTGGAAAGAGATTCACTCTGTCAGCCACCCTGATAGCACATCAGCGCATTCACACTGGGGAGAGGCCTTTCACCTGCTCCGTGTGTGGGAAGGGATTCACTCAATCATCAAATCTGCTGAAACACCAGCAAATTCACTTGGACACAAGCCTTTCACCTGCTCTGAGTTTGGGAAGTGATTCAGTGATTCATCCCAGTTGCTGAGACACCAGAGAGTTTACAAGTGATAACAGGGGTCGAATTCTGTTGTACTGGCCAGTGTAATATTGTAATAGGTGGATCTTCATTTTAAAAATTCAAATTGTATAACCTGAAATGTGAGAAACTGCAGAGCTGGCAGAAATTGTTTAAACAAACAACTAATTTTTAAAAGCTACTGGACATCATATTCTGCCAAACTCCAGCTCAAAAATAAGGCTCATTATATAATCTGATCAAGATCAGCAACAGAGAAAGCTGCAGACTCGATGGGCTGAATGGCCTCCTTCTGCACTGTAAGATTCTATGATTCTATGAGTTCACAAAATTAAAGTTAAAAGTTAAATTTATTTATTAGTCGCAAGTAAGGCTTACATTAACACTGCAATGAAGTTACTGTGAAATTCCCCGAGTCGCCACAGTCCGGCACCTGTTCAGGTCAATGCACCTAAACAGCGCATCTTTCAGACTGTGGGAGGAAACCAGAGCACCCGGAAGAAACCCACACAGACACGGGGAGAATGTGCAGACTCCACACAGACAGTGACCCAAGCTGGGAATTGAACCCGGGTCCCTGGCGCTGTGAGGCAGCAGTGCAGACAGACAGTCAAGAAATCATCAATTCCACTCCCACCCGGAGCTATGGGGATATATTTATACATTATCTCATTTCACAATAAAACCCACACACTGAGTTTCTGATTTGCTTCTGTTATTATTTTGGTGCCCAGCAGGTGGTCTCAGTGTGTGTGTGCGTGCGTGTGCGCATGAGTGCAGAAAGATAGAAACTAGAAGCAGGAGTAGGCCATTCGGCCCTCCGAGCCTGCCCCACCATTCATTTTGATCATGGCTGATCATCGAATTCAATATCCTGATTCCCCCCTTCCTCCCATATCCCTTGATCCCTTTAGTCACATGATCTATATCTAATTACTTCTTGAAATCATATATGCGTGTCTGTGAATGTATTTGTGCATCTGTGAGTTTGTCTGTATCTAGAATCATAGACGATTGACTCACCTGATGAAGGAGCAGCGCTCCAAAAACTTGTGATACCAAATAAACCTGTTGGATTTTAACCTGGTGATGTGAGACTTCTAACTCGAATCATAGAATCCAACAGTGGAGAAGGTGGCCATTCGGCCCATCGAGTCTGCATGACCACAATCCTATTCAGGCCCTATCCCCTTAACGCCATGCATTTACCCTAGCTAGTCCCCCTGACACTAAGGGGCAATTTAGCATGGCCAATCCACATAACCCGCCCATCTTTGATCTGTGGGAGGAAACTGGAGCATCCAGAGGGAACCCACGCAGACACGGGGAGAATGTGCAAACTCCACACAGACAGTGACCTGAAACTTGAATCGAACCCGGGTCCCTGGCGCTGTGAGGCAGCGGTGCTAAGCACTATGCCACAACGCAGTAATCCAGGGAACTGGATTAATTGTTGGATTACACAGTGATATGTTACAGAGCAGGAATCCAGGGGAACTGGATTAATTGTTAGATTACACAGTGATATGTTACAGAGCATTAATCCAGGAGAACTGGATTAATTGTTAGATTACACAGTGATATGTTACAGAGCAGAAATCCAGGAGAACTGGATTAATTGTTAGATTACACAGTGATATGTTACAGAGCAGTAATCCAGGAGAACTGGATTAATTGTTAGATTACACAGTGATATGTTACAGAGTCTTAAAATCTGAAATAAAACAGTCAATGTCACAAATAGTCAACAGGCCCAGCAGCTTCTATGGAGGCAGAAACAGAGTGAAACATACAGCCAAACATCCATATGAATGAGGAGCAGCAGTGGACCATTGGGCCCCTCTGCTCCAGCATTTGACAAGATCCCGACTGATCTGATTGAGGTCAGAACTCCACATTTCTGTCTCCCCCCAAATCCTGACTCTCTTGTCAATCAGGAATCCATTTATTCAGCCTTAAAAATATTCAATGACTCTGTCTCCACTCCTCTCTGGGGAAGAGAATTCCACAGACCAAAGACCCTCTGAGAGAGAGAGAAAAATCTCGTTCTCTCTGTCCCTAACGTTTCAAGTCCAATGCGCTCTCCAGAGCCACACAAAGAAAATCAGGATAAAAGCAAATTACTGTGAATGCTGGAATCTGAAACCAAAAGAGAAAATGCTGGAAAATCCCAGCAGGTCTGGCAGCATCCGTCAGGAGAGAAAAGTGCTGACGTTTCGAGTCCAGATGACCCTTTGTCAAAGACTGACCTCTGAAGAATTGAGAGAGAGAGGAGACAAAATGAAAGATCTGCAAACTGACAAATGTTTCATGGCCCAAGACCAAAGCGAGTTGTAATGGGACAAGTAAAGACACAAAAGATGTTCTGGATGAGGTGTGAATAGCCGGTGAGCAATAGTCTGGGGAGTAGGTACAGAGGAGATGTCAGGGGTAAGTTTTTCACTCAGAGGGTGGTGGGTAGTGGAATCGGCTGCCGTCAGTGGTGGTGCAGGCAAACTCAATACGGTCTTTTAAGAGACTTCTCGATGAGTACATGGAACTTAATAGGATTGAGGGTGATAGGTAAGCCTATATATAAGCCTAGGTAGGTAGGGACATGACCGGCGCAACTTGTGGGCCGAAAGGCCTGTTTGTGCTGTATTTTTTTCTATGTTCTAAAAAACTCAATCAAATTTGTGAGACATGATTTTCCACTCACAAAGCCATGCTGTCCCGAATCAGTCCTTCCATCTCTAAATGCCTGTAGATCCTGTCTCTCAAAATATCTTTGAGCAACTTAGCCACTGCAGATGTGAGGCCCACCCACCAGCCTGTAGTTCCCAGACTTTTCCCTGCAGCCCTTCTTAAACAAAGGCACAACATTTGCCACCGTCCAATCTTCAGGCACCTCACCTGTGACTATCGATGATTCAAATATCTCTGCTCGGAGATCCGCAATTTCCTCTCTAGCCTCCCACAATGTCCTGGGATACACTTCAGCAGGTCCCCGGGATTTATCTACCTTGATGCACTTTAAGACTTCCAGCACCTCCTTCTCTGTTATATGTACACTCCTCAAGACATCACTATTTATTTCCTCAAGTTCCCTAACATCCATGCTTTTCTCAACAAAGGATTTCTCAAAGGATTGTGAATGAAGCCCAGTCCATTGCGCAAACCCGCCTCCCATCCATTGACTCTGTGTACACATCCGGCTGCCTCGGAAAAGCAGCCAGCATAATCAACCCTCGCACCCCGGACATTCACTCTTCCACCTATTTCCTTTGGGAAATGAAACAAAAGTCTGAGCTCACGTACCAACCAACTCAAGAACAGCTTCTTTCCTGTTGCCGTCAGACTTTTGATTGGACCTATCTCGCACTAAGTTAATCTTTCTGTCCACCTTAGCTATGACTGTAACACTAAGAACATAAGAAATAGGAGCAGGAGTAGGCCATCTGGCCCTTCGAGCCTGCCCCGCCATTCAACAAGATCATGGCTGATCTGAAGCGAATCAGTTCCACTTACCCGCCTGCTCCCCATAACCCCTAATTCCCTTATCGATCAGAAAACTATCTACCCGTGATTTAAACATATTCAACGAGGAAGCCTCCACCACTTCAATGGGCAGAGAATTCCAGAGATTCATTACATCCTGCACTCTCTCCTTTCCTTCTCTATGAACTGTATGCCTTGTCTTGATAGTGTGCAAGAAACAATTCTTTTCACTGTATACTAGTACATGTGACAATAATAAATCTAATCAAGTGCATCCTCTGATCTTGTGGAAGGGTGGGGAAGAAATTGCAGAGGCTCTTGCAGAGATATTTGCTTCATCCCTTTCCACTGGTGAAGTTCTGGAAGACTAGAGTGTGGCTAATGTTGTTCCGTTGTTTAAGAAGGGTTGCAAAGAGAAGCCTGGTAATTACAGGTCGGTGAACCTGACAACAGTGGCGGGTAAGTTACTGGAGAGGATTCTGGCCAACCTTTGGATAATCAAGGTCTGGTTAGGGATAGTTGTCAGAGATCCTGGGTACCAGCAACTTTAGGCATTCTTAGTCGACTTGAGTACAAACAGCACTGGACACCAGGCATAATCCAATGTGGGGCCTTTAATGACTTGTGCACAAGGAGAAACCCTGTGCAGCTGTCCCGCAAGTGGTTCTGATGTTACAGAAAAATAACTTGGCAATAATAGTCAATTACAGCAAATCAGAAACCAGGAATGTTTCTAATCCTTCATTGACGGACATATTCGCCAATTAAATCCTAGCTTTTCGCCCTTTCGCGTTCAAAATTGACTTCTGCTAATCTTTTATTTGCATAGCATATCCCCATATCTCGCCTTTGGTATTTGTTATGGAGAAATCTCGTCTTGCTCACCCTCTGGTGAAGGCCGAAAAGCAGAATGTTCTGGGGCCTACGTCAGTGAAGATTAGCCTGTTCATGCTGAAATAGCAGACACTGACTCCTTTGAAGGTCTGCAAGCCGATAAACATTTTCACGAGCTGTTAAAGAGAAGGCAGGAAACTTTAATCTGAGCATTTCCACATAGTCAGCACTGCTTCGTGCATGTGTTAGAGTGGGCCAAGGCTGAGGCAGCTGTCGTATATATATTTATAGAGTGAGAATAGACTAACATTTCGAGTCTGGATGACCCTTTGTCAGAGCTCTGATGAAGGGTCATCCAGACTTTAAATGTTGGCTCTATTCTCTCTCCACAGATGCTGTCAGACCTGCTGACATTTTCCAGCATTTTCTGTTTTTGTTTCAGATTCCAGCATCCGCAATATTTTGCTTTTATCTGTATTTATATATCCAAATGTGCTATGTTAACAAAATGGACCGTTACTAACCGTAATATAAAGCATCATGTGATTTAGCTGACTTGACCATATTCCTATAGTTATTCAGTCATTAAAGACACAGTCATGGAGCATTAAACTTGCCGAGCAGGGCCCCTTGTATCAACACACAGGCAGCTGCTTTGTGAGACTGCTGGCAGCACAGACAAGTCAGAGATTAGAGTGTCTTGAGAAGAGAGATTCATTGTGAAAGCTCAGGGACGGTTGATAAGATGTAGCAATTCTATGATTCTAATGAACATTCTTTCCTCTCATTCCCCAAAAGCTGTGAATCTCCATCCCACACACTCTCCCTCCATTCTCACTCTGCTGTATCTAATACTCACCCTCCCAATTCTCCTGAAGGTGCTGATTGAGGCTGATTGACAGATCCATGCTCACTGCTTCCTGTCCACCACACACAAATCATAAGAAACAGGAGCTGCAGTTGGCCATTCAGCCCATCGAATTGCCTCAACCATTCATTGAGAATTGGCTGATCTACCGCAGCATCATTTCCCACGCTATCCCCCAGATAGAGAGAGAATAGAGCCAATGTTTGGAGTCTGGAGAGAGGAAAGAATGTTCCATAGAAACTAGAATTGCGTGTTCTGAATTTCCATCCTGCACTGACACTGATGACCTCTGTAAACTTGTTTTACAGGATACTGAAAGAGGAATCACAGGCTGAAATCTCAAACGTCACATCTAGATCTGACAGAGTCACATTCCTTGGGACCTGAATATCATCGGCCTTTGAATCGAGGAGAAATGGTTGTCCGGTCTGATGACTTGAAAAGATTTCAAACATCAGTGACTGGAAAAGTGCCAACACACTGCCAGACTGGAGTGAGTGTGTTCCAGTGCACTGAGCTTGAACCAGTTACACAGCCTGAATAAATATCACACCATTCACAGCGGTGGGGAGGGGCGGGGACTGTTCTGTGTGTGGACGAGTCTTCAACTGAAGAGAGAGGAAAGGACACCTGCACCATGGAGAAACCATGGAAATGTGGGGACTGTGGGAAAAGATACAAAGTCCCATCCCTGCTGGAAGCTCATCGGCGCAGCCACACTGGGGAGAGACCATTTACTTGCTCTCAGTGTGGGGAGGGATTCACTCGGGTATCCCATCTGCAGAGACACCAGCGAGTTCACACTGGGGAGAAACCGTTCACCTGCTCTCAGTGTGAGAAGGGATTCACTGATTTATCCACCCTGCGGACGCACCAGCGAGTTCACACTGGGGAGAGGCCGTTCACCTGCTCTCAGTGTGAGAAGGGGTTCAGTCAATTATCTAACCTGCAGACACACCAGCGAGTTCACACTGGGGAGAGGCCGTTCACTTGCTCTCAGTGTGAGAAGGGATTCACTGATTTATCCACCCTGCGGACGCACCAGCGAGTTCACACTGGGGAGAGGCCGTTCACCTGCTCTCAGTGTGAGAAGGGGTTCAGTCAATTATCTAACCTGCAGAGACACCAGCGAGTTCACACTGGGGAGACACCGTTCACCTGCTCTCAGTGTGGGAAGGGATTCACTCGGTCATCCAGCCTGCAGGCACACCAGCGAGTTCACACTGGGGAGAAGCCGTTCACCTGCTCTCAGTGTGAGAAGGGATTCACTGATATTTCCACCCTGCGGAAACACCAGCGAGTTCACACTGGGGAGAGGCCGTTCACCTGCTCTCAGTGTGAGAAAGGGTTCAGTCAATTAGCTAACCTGCAGAGACACCAGCGAGTTCACACAGGGGAGAGACCTTTCACCTGCTCTCAGTGTGGGAAGGGATTCACTGATTTATCCACTCTGCGGAGACACCAGCGAGTTCACACTGGGGAGTGGCCATTCACCTGCTCTCAGTGTGGGAAGGGATTCACTGATTTATTCACCCTGCGGTGTCACCAGCGAGTTCACACTGGGGAGAGGCCGTTCACCTGCTCTCAGTGTGGGAAGGGATTCATAGTTTCATCCCAGCTGCTGAAACACCAGCGAGTTCACGAGTGATTCCAGGGGTTGGATTCTGCTGTTATTCTTTCTGCTCTCAATTACATCCAGGACTGCATTTTGTTCATTCTCACAGTTGGTCAATGGGGAGGGTCGGAGGGTTTCTTTCTGTTGGACTGGCCGGTCTCATGTCTTTGCCTCCAGTGGGCTGATGCTCTTTGAGTCTTGTTGCGAATACCTGGTTTCAAATTTCACACGGATCACAGAGTGACAGGGTGTTAGGAAGTTAAGAGTCACTATTTCTGTTTGAAACTCCCCCAGATGCCCATCCAATTTCCTTTGTAATTGTTTATTGTCTCCACTTCCTCGACCCTCGTAGGCAGCGAGTTCCAGGTCATTACCATTCACTGCATCAAAATATTCTTCCTCACATCCCGCCTTCCTCTCTGACCCAAAACCATAAACCTGTGTCCCTCTCATCCTTGTCCCGTCAGCTAATGGGAACAGCTTTTCTTTGTCCACCTTATCTAAACCTGTCAGAATCTTGTCCACCTCTATCAAATCTCCCCTCAACCTCCTTTGCTCCAAGGAGAACAACCCCAGCCTGTCATTGACAATAAAGAACAAACGAACAGAATATGTTAATACCTGAAATCAAATGGGAATGTTTAATTTCTGATTTAAAGAAATCATGAATATATTGTCACGTACAATAAAGGGATTTGAATAACTCAGCTTGGGTGCAGTTGAATGAAATGTATCAATCTCGTATCCACCCACAGTCTAGAGGAAGTATGGAATGTGTAGCTGGAAATCCCTCCCTAACAGCACTGTGGGTGTACTTACACCTTCGGCATTATAGCAGTTCAGGAAGGCAGTGTTGGCGCTGATCGTGGCCGAGGCAGCTACAGACAGCCACATATCCTGTTATAACTGAAGGACTGCAGATTAAATGCGAGGCATTGTGGGACATGACTATCTTGACCACATTCCTGTGACTGCTCAGTTTCTGCAATCATGAACCATTAAAGCTGCTTAGCAGGGCTCTGAAAGAGGACCTGGTGAGAATATTTACTCATAATGAGTTAGAATTAAACTTATCCCAGGACCGGCTGGTGTTCAGTGGCTGAGATTCCTGAATGTGTAAAAAGGGGGTCTGATCAATCAACAAACAGTGGTAGGTAGTTAGTTAAGAAGCGTTCTCATGCATTATTTGAATTATTTTATCATAAATTTGTGATCAGAACTGTGAGGGACTTGTAACCCAATAGTTGTTGAATTGACGGTAAACTCCAAGTAGCACTGGACTGAAAAGGGGGTCTGACCAAGAAGTGAAGTGATCTCAAGGCATTGTTTAAATTACATCATCATTGGCCAACTTCCCCTTTGTGATGTCACAGTGGAGCCATCCTTGAATCAGCCAATAGGAATCACTCTGCTCCGCGGTGACGCCCCGGGTTCCAGTGAGCAGGCCCGGGCGCGCGGACCCGGGAGCCCCGCCCCCACCCATCGTTCCCCTCCCCCTGCACCACATCGAGCTAAGGTTTCCAGGCTGGCGGCTCCGGCCAGAGTGAGAAGCCGCTCGGTGATCTCCCCCTCCCCCCGGCCCGGGACTGCGCATGTCCAAGGGAGGGGGAAGCTGCGAATTGCAGGGCAGATCCTGCCCCCTGACCTTCTGAGGTGTTGATTAATAGGAAGAGTTGAAGGACCGGAAGGACTCTGGTCCTCCAGCTGATCAGAGCGCGGGCTTTGCGTGAATGAAGATTGAGCTTCAGACAGACTGAAACTTCCTCCTGTCTCCAACATCAGAGAGGTTGTTTCTGTAGTGAAGTGGTTGTCACGTTTGCCTGACACGCGAAAGGTCCCCGGGTCAGAACCGGGCAGGAATGTTAATTTGTTAATTCCAGCATCTGAAAGTGGGAAGGGGGAGGAAGGTGAGCTGTTGCCTGCCTGCCTGCTGTCCGGCCTGCCTGCCGTCTGGCCTGCCTGCCGTCTGGCCTGCCTGCCTGCCGTCTGGCCTGCCTGTCTTCCGTCCGTCCGCCCACTGGAGGGTGCTCTCTCCCTGGAGGGAGAGAGGACACGGAGTGAGTTTCTTTCTTTTTTCTTTCCATCTATGGGAGGGAGGACTGCATGTTTCAACATCGAGGGACTGAGTGGTTGGGCTGGTGCCCTCATCATCAGAAGGTCGGTGCCTGAAAGGGATGGGGGGGGGGGTGAAGTAAATTCAGACTGTTTTTTCCATCTGCGGGCGGGCGGGGTGAAGACACCCCGGACTTGAACTGTTTGCGCCCAAAAGGGCTGGAGGAGTAAAGTCCCCCACCCACTGCTGCTGCCCCCAACACCGGCACCCCCTCCCCTCTTTCCCCCTGACTGGGGCACCGGCCCCCCTCCGTGCCTTGTCCCTCGTCCTCCCTCCTGCTCCTCCGACCTCCTCTCTCGCTCCGGGGAGAGAGCACCTAGATCCCCATCCACCTACCCTACCCTACCCTCCCTTATTTTTCCCTCCTCTTATACGCCCTGCCGTGGCAGAGCCTTCTCGGCCCACCTATGCGGGCGTGGCAGCTGCCAGAGCCCCCGCCGCTCCCAAGGCCCTGCCACCTTTTTCGTTGCTCACGCGGCAGCTCGGGGTGAAGTGCTACGCCCACCCCGACATGTCCATCGAGGCCTGTGTCAAGGCAATGGCTGGGGTTGTCGGCCCCTCAGCCATTGTCGCGGCCTCTAAGATGTCCGGCCGGGCCGTATTCTTTTTGAAGGCCACCCACCCGCCACATTTATCATTCCCCGCGCGCCGCCCTCTACCTTGTATTGTTCTCGCTTCCAAGTTGAAACCGTCCGTCCGCCGCCGCCGCCATTACCCGCACTGCGCATGCTTCAGGTCCCGCCCCTCATTCACTCCGATTGGTTGGAGGACCAGCCGCTCCCGCTCGGTCCTCCAGTCCCGCCCCCTCTTCCTATTGGTCCGGAGCTGGCGTCAATCAGCGCCCGGGCATTGTGATGTGGAGCATGCGCAGTGTCATTGCTGTCCTTGGCGCTTGTTTGTCCCGGAGAAGCGGAGTCAGCGTTAGGCGGTGGCTGGGAGGATTTGGAAACACTTTGTGGATCCGCAAACCCTTCAGAATCATTGTCAGCTCCCTGGTTTGCAGCTGCGGGGCTTCTCCCTCCCTCCCTCCCGGGAACAGACCCAGGTTAACGGCCCCATCCTGGCTCAGCCACTGGAGGATGGTTCACATCAGAGGATGGGGGAGGGGGACAATAAATAAGAGGTTACACTTTGGCCTCAGATCAATGAGGACTCTGATCTCTGGGAAGGAAGGAAACCCTGGGAGGTGGGCGGGGAGGATTCACAAACACCCGCTGGAGGCCCCAACACCCCCAATAAGACCCATTGGTTTTATTGTCAGTCTGCAGACAGGAGCTGGAGAACTGAACCCAGACAGAGGAGAGGGAGGGAGAAAACTGGGAGTGGAGGAAAGAAATGGTGAGATGGATTTGGATTTCAGCCCAGGGAGGAGGGAGAGTGTGTGGGACGGAGATTTACAGATTTGGGGGAACAAGAGAGGAAAAAATGTTCCAGACGAACTAGAATTGTCTGTTCAGAGTTTCTATCGTGTTCTGACAGTGATGACTTTTCTAAACTGTTTTTACAGGATATTGGAAGTGAAAGATTGGCAGACAGAAAATTCAAACCGGACATCACATCTGACAAAGTCATTCAGTTCCTTCGGAGCTGAATATCATTGGTCTTTGAATATAGAAAGAGAAATATTTGTCTGTTCTGCCTGTGGGCAAAGAAATTAAACATCAGTGTGACCGGAAAAGCATTGAGACAAACACACACCCGAGTGAGAGTGTTCCAGTGAACTGAATGTGGAAAGAGCTTTAACCAGTTACACAGCCTGAAAAAACATCACAGTTCACAGCAGGGTGAAACTACGTGTATGTTGTGTGTGTGGATGAGGCTTGAACTGATCATCCAACCTGGAGAAACACAAGGACACCCGCACCATGGAGAAACCGTGGAAATGTGTGGATTGTGGGAAGGGATTCGGTTTCCCATCACAACTGGAAGTTCATCGGCGCAGTCACACTGGGGAGAGACCGTTCACCTGCTCCGTCTGTGGGAAGGGATTCACCCATTCATACAACCTTCTGACTCACCAACGGGTTCACACTGGGGAGAGGCCGTTCACCTGCCCTGTGTGTGGGAAGGGATTCACTCGCTCATCCCACATTGTGACACACCAACTTGTTCACACTGATGAGAGAATGTTTACATGTTCTGACTGTGAGAAGAGTTTTAAATGCAAAAAGGATCTGCTGACACACCAACGAATTCACACTGGGGAGAGACCGTTCACCTGCTCTGTGTGTGGGAAAGGATTCATTCAGTCATCCCACTTGCAGACACATCAACTTGTTCACTCTGATAACAAACTTTTTAATTGTTCCCACTGTGCGAAGAGCTTTAAAAATAAAAAGGATCTGCTAACGCACCAATATGCTCACACTGGGGAGAGGCCATTCACCTGCTGTGTGTGTGGGAAGGGATTCAGCCGTCCATCTGCCCTATTGAACCACCAGAGAATTCACACTGGGGAGAGGCCCTTCACCTGCTCAGACTGTGGGAAGGGATTCACTCGTTCATCCAACTTATTGAATCACCAGCGAGTTCACACTGGGGAGAGGCCGTTCACCTGCTCTGTGTGTGGGAAGGGATTCAGTCAGTCATCCAACCTGCTGACACACCAGAAAGTTCACAGTGCGGAGAGGCCACTTACCTGCTCTGTCTGTGGGAAGGGATTTTCTCATTTATCTTATCTTCTGAAACACCAGCGAGTTCACACTGGGGAGAGGCCGTTCACCTGTAATGTCTGTGGAAAGGGATTTATTCAGTCATCCCACCTGCTAACACACCAGCGAGTTCACAAACGACTGCAAGGTTTGGATTCTACTCTTAATGATGCTGTTAATCATATCCAGGACTGAATCGTGTTCACTCTGACAGTCTTCATCCGTTGAGGTTTAATATTCTGAATAAATATGAAATAGACCAGCTTTGTTTTTTAAAATTGTTGTAGATTTTTGTCTTTCCCACCTGACTGTTTAACATCACCAGGCTGGAGCTCAGAAAAGACAATCGGGGGTGGATCATATGGCAAACAGGACGCAGTCCTTCAGGGTCACAGAGGGACAAACAGCACTTTGCTCTTCCTCGTCTCTCTTCACGACAGCAAAGTACCCGTGTGGTTTAATCCTGAGATGTGCAAGAATCTCAGTCACTCCCTTCTATGTTTCAGCGCTCCTAGACCAGGAACAGAAGTTCCTTTACAACTGTGTTTAGAGTCAGGAAGAACAACAGTGAATGCTGGAAGCATGCTGCTAAATCAGAGATTGGTGCAAAACTGGGATCTGTTCCTGACTGAGAGTGAAATGGCAGGATTAGATTTCCAGACTGAAAATGCAGAAAAGTCTAAAATATTTTAATGTGTTTGTGTGTCAGTGCCAGTTTATTGAACAGAAACCAGCTCAAAATAAATTGGTTAAAGTCTGCATTAAAGTAGCAGCTGGAGAGTTCAAAGGAACCTGTTATCTGCTGGGACAATTAGACAACAATTTGATTCCCACTGAGACCCACAGTGAATGAGGCTCCCGCGGGCCTCATACAAAAAGTGACGCAGACGTTTCAGGGTCAGAGAAAAAGAGTCGGATCTCAACGAAAATGCGCAGGAAATGAAGGCCACAATACAGCCCCAGCTGAATAATATTCCCCCACTGAGCTCAGCCATTGTCAGTGTTGTGAAATGTCACATTTGCCATCCTATTATTCCCGGATCAAATCCAACCATTCTCCGATCCCATCCGCACAAAATCTGCAGATTACCCCGGGTGAATAACTTCCTTAATCTGTACTTAGAAAAATTCTGGATTCGGTGCCTATCTGCCCGGCGACACATTTTAAAAGTGATCTATTATCAAATGCAGCCTCAGAATTGTTCCATTTTCAAGTCCGTGGAGCAGAAATAATAACTGATTGAAATCAGAGCTTTTCTATTTGGGGAATAGAGGGGTACAGTGAAGATTTACTATGCTGATTCCTGGGATGGCAGCTCTGTCATATGAGGAGAGATTAAATCCGTTAGGATTATATTCACTGCGGTTTCGAATAGTGAGAGGGGGTCTCATAGAAACTTATAAAATTCTAACAGGGTTCGACAGGGTAGATCCAGAAGACTGTTCCCAATGGTGGAATCCAGAACCATGGGTCATCTTTTGAAGATAAGGGAAAAACTGAGGTGAAGGGAAATTCCTTCATCCAGAGAGTGTTGAATGTATGGAATTCAATACCACCGAATGTAGTTGAGGCCAAAACGTTGTCTGATTTCAAGAAGAAATTTGATATAGCTCTTGGGGCTAAAGGGGTCGAGGGGGAAGGAGGATCAGGATATTGAATTCCATGATCAGCTATGATTACGATGAATGGCGGAGAAGGCTCCTGCTTCTAGTTTCTATGTTATGAGTCCGTGAAATATTTCCTGGTGCAGAGTTGAGTGACTACTTATCCCCGGTATACTTACAGCACTAACTATTAATTATGTTGAGTCCTGGATGCTACTCATTAATCCCTGTACGTTAGGCTGCTGAATCATTGAATCCCGACAATGCAGGATGGAGCCTGTCCCGACAACAATCCCACCCAGGCCCTATCCCCGTAACCCACATATTTACCCTGCTATCCCCTGACACTTAGGGTAATTTTGCGTGGCCAATCCAGCAAACCTGCACAGTTTAGGAATGTGGAGGGAAACTGGAGCACCTGAGGAAACCCACGCAGACACGGTGAGAAAGTGCAAACTCCACAGAGACAGTGACCCGAGGCTGGAATCGAACCCGTGTCCCTGGGGCTGTGAGGCAACAATGCGAACCACTGCGCCACCGTGTCACCCATAAATGATTAAATTAGAAAAAAGGATCTGCCTTAAGAAAGATTGATGGACTGAGTTCTGAGGAAAGCGAGTTAACCAGTTAATGAGACAGAATAAGTGATGATGTGGGAGAGAGCAGAGAGAGAGCAAAGACTTTAGAAATAAGTTTACGGCCAGGGAAGGAATGTGATTGGAAAGTGCCAGCTATATTAAATCATTAACTAACAGTGATTGGTTCACTGGTTACGGGGCGGCATGATGCCACAATGGTCAGCGCTGCTGTCTCACAGTGTCAGGGACCCGGGTTCAATTCCGGCTTCGGATCACTTTCTGTCTGAGTTTGCATGTTCTCCCAGTGTCTACGTGGGTCCCCTTCGGGTTCTCCTGTTTCCTCCCACAGTCCAAAGATGTGCAGGTTAGGTTGATTGGCCATGCTAAATTGACCCGAGCGTCAGGGGATACGCAGGGTAAATACATGGAGTTGCGGGAGTGGAGCCTGGGTGGTATTGTGACCGGTATAGACTCGATGGGGCGAATGGCCTCCTTCTGCACTGCAGGGATTTTATGATTCGCAGCTGACGTCAGCTCAGGGAGATGAGCCAATCGCAGCACTGAGAAACGCCTCCCTGTTTCTGAATACTTGAAGCTGCCTCTGATCTGAGTTCACTCTGTGATATAAGACTAGAGGCAGCAACTTATTGTAAACATTGTCGCTGCTTACTGTCCAATCAGGAACCATGTATCTCCTGTGTGCTTTACTGATAACAATGACCACGCTGCCCGGTGAGTCTGAGCTCAGATCCTCAGTGTGTGTTTCATGGGTTATATTTGTTCACAGATTTCTCACACATTCTACATTTTGTTGCAGGAATCAATGGCCAAGATTCAGTTTCCCAGGACCCGGCTGAATTAACGGTTCAGGAAGGATTGAACGTAATAGTGAATTGTAATTACACAACAACGGATGCTTTTCCAAATCTCTTCTGGTACATCCAGTATCCCGGGGAAGCTCCGAGATATTTACTGCAGAAATATAGCACGGGGGGCGGAGAAAAGTCTCCAGATTTCCCTGACCGGTTTTCTGCTGATTTGGACAAGGACAAGAAAACAGTTCCTTTAAATATCACTGGGGTCCATGTCTCTGACTCTGCCGTATATCACTGTGCGCTGAGCCCCACACTGCTACAGAGGCGCAGTGAGCCCGTACAAAAACCTGCAAAGGCACTCTCACCTCCTCTCACTGAATCAGATCTGTGACCTGGATTGTGAACTGTTAATACAAACAGAACAATTGTATAACGAAGAGTTAGTCCGAATGTTCTCATTCCATGGTGCTGAATGTGCCATTCTTGTTTAAACACTCTGCAATGCTGAGACTGGGAGAAGTGAACAACAGGGGGCAGCATTGCAGCTTCCATTTTACTATTATTCCTTCCAAAGTGGATAAGCTCACACTTACCAACGCTATACTCCATCTGCCAGATCCTCGCCCACTCACTTAGCCTATCCAAATCTCTCTGCAGACTTACCGCATCCTCCACGCAATTCACTTTCCCACTCATCTTTGTGTCATCCGCAAACTTTGTTACCCAACACTCGGTCCCCTCCTCCAGATCGTCTATGCATATGGTAAATACTTGAGGCCCCAGCACCAATCCCTGTGGCACGCCACTAGTCACCAACTGCCAACCAGAAAAGCACCCATTTATTCCAACTCTCTGCTTCCTGTTAGATAGCCAATCCCCAATCCACGCTAACACTTTACCCCTAACTCCGTGCACCCTGATTTTCTGCAGCAACCTTTTGTGAGGCACCTTATCGAACGCCTTCTGGAAATCCAAAAACACCACATCCACTGGTTCCCCTCTGTCAACCGCACTCGTTACATCAACATAAAAATCCAGTAAATTTGTCAAACACGACTTTCCCTTCATGAATCCATGCTGCGTCTGCTTGATCAAACCATTTTTTTCCAGGTGTCCTGCTATTTCTTCCTTAATGATGAATTCCAGCAATTTCCCAACTACGGACGTTAAGCTAACCGGCCTGTAGTTACCCGCCTTTTGTCTACCTCCTTTTTTAAACAGTGGCGTCACATTAGCTGTTTTCCAATCAGCCGGCACTTCCCCAGAGTCCAGCGTATTTTGATAAATTACAACCAACGCATCCTCTATTACTTCTGCCATTTCTTTCAGTCCCCTGGGATGCATTCCATCCGGGCCCGGGGACTTGTCTACCTTTAGTCCCATTAGCCTCCCAAGCACTACCTCTTTAGTAATAGTAATCATTTTAAGGACCTCATCCCCTACAGTCCCATGACCGTCAATTTTCGGTAAGCTATTTGTGTCCTCTACCGTGAAGACTGATACAAAAAACTTGTTTAAGGCCTCAGCCATTTCCTCGTTTCCCATTATTAAATCCCCCTTCTCATCTACTAAGGGTCCAACATTTACTTTAGCTACTCTTTTCCTTTTTATATATTTGTAAAAACTTTTACTATCTCTCTGTCCCTCCCCCCCCCCCCCTGGGCTTTGCCCCCCCCCCTGGGCTTTGCCCCCCCCCCCCCCGGGCTTTGCCCCCCCCCCCGGGCTTTGCCCCCCCCCGGGCTTTGCCCCCCCCCCCCGGGCTTTGCCCCCCCCGGGCTTTGCCCCCCCCGGGCATTGCCCCCCCCCGAGCATTGCCCCCCCCCGAGCATTGCCCCCCCAACCCACACATCCTGGGACACTAAGTGGCAATTGAGCATGGCCAATCAACCTAACCTGTACATCTTATAAACAGTAAGAAGTCTCACAATACCAGGTTAAAGTCCAACAGGTTTATTTGATCGCACGAGCTTTCGGAGCACTGCTCCTTCATCAGGTGAATGGCCACTCACCTGATGAACCTGGTGTTGTGTGCCCACCCCAGTCCAACGCCGACATCTCCACGTCATCTTATGGACTGCAGATTGATTCTCTGGAGAATCCTGTTCTTTCTCTCTATCAACATTCCTCTGCAAGTTTTATTTCCTTCAAGTACCCATCCAATTTCATTTTGAAATGATTGAATCTTCTGTTCCACCATCCTCATAGGCAGCGAGTTCTAGATCATGTGCTCTCCCTACCTAAATATAAATCTTCCTCAAATCCCTGCTCTACCACTACTCAAGTAATGTCCTGTATGTTACACTTTTATCCAGTATTATAGACATCTGTCTGGCAGCCTGCATGGAGATTTTCAGCTCCCTGTGTCCAGGACAGGAAGCCGTGAGCATGGATCTGTCAATCAGCCTCAATCAGCACCTTCAGGAGAATTGGGAGGGTGAATATTAGATACAGCAGAGTGAGAATTGAGGGAGAGTGTGTGGGATGGAGATTTACTGCGTTTGGGGAATGAGAGAGGAAAGAATGTTCCATAGAAACTAGAATTGTCTGTTCTGAATTTCTGTCCTGTACTGACACTGATGAATTTTGTAATCTCCTTTTGCAGGATATCAGAAGGTGGGGATTTACAGACAGAAATCTCGAATCAAACGTCACATCAACATCTGACAGACATTTGATTGATTGGGACCCGAATATCATTGGCCTTTCAATCTTGAAGGAGAAATCTTTTAATGTTCTGTCTGCGTCAGAATTTTTTATAACATAAATGTGACTGGAAATACACCAAGACACAGACACACCTGAGTGAGAGTGTTCCAGTGCACTGAGTGTGGAAAGAGCTTTAACCAGTTACACAGCCTGAAAATACATCGCAGTATTCACAGCGGGGAGAGACTGTACCCGTGTTCTGTGTGAGATTTAATTGACTGTTTAACCAGGAGGGTGACAAAGACACCTGCACCATGGAGAAACCGTGGAAATGTGGGGACTGTGGGAAGGCATGTCAGTGCCCATCTGAGCTGGAAACCCATCGACGCAGCCACACCGGGGAGAGACCATTCACCTGCCTTGAGTGTAGGAAGTGTTTCACTCAGTCAAGCAACCTGCTGAGACACAAGCGAGTTCACACTGGGGAGAAACCGTACACTTGCTGTGTGTGTGGGAAGGGATTCACACATTCGTCCACCCTGCAGGATCACCAGCGGGTTCACACCGGGGAGAAGCCTGTCACCTGCTCCAAGTGCGGGAAGGGATTCAGTCGGTTATCAAACCTGCAGGAACACCAGCGAGTTCACACTGGGGAGAAACCATGCACCTGTTGGGCGTGTGGGAAAGGATTCACTCAGTCATCCAGCCTGCTGAGACACCAGCGAGTTCACAAGTGATGACAGGGGTTGGATTCTGTTTTATTGCTGCTGTTAATCACATCCAGGACTGAACCATGTTCATTCTGACAGTTGGTGAAGTGGGAGGGTCGGAGGGTTTCTTTCTGCTGGACTGGCCGGTCTCACGACTTTGCTTCTAGTTCGCTGATGCTCTTTGAGCCTGGGAGAGCACATTGCCACTGAAATGATCCACAAAAGCTGATGAAGGACATTTATTTTATCCTGGATAGTAAATAGTGTTTTTCCTACCACTACAGGTAGATTTAAAATAAATACAGAAAGGACTGGAAAAACACAACACGTCTTGCAGCATCTGTGGAGAGAGAAACAGTGTTAATGTTTCACACTACTGGATTGGGAATCAATCTTGTAAACCTCCTCTGAACTGCTTCCAATGTATTTATATCCTTTGTTTAATAGGAGACAAAATTGTACCCTGTGTTCAAGGTGCAATCTCAGCAACGCCCTGCACAACTGAAGCATAACATCTTTACTTCTATGTTCAATTTCTCTCAGAATAAAGGATAGCATTCCATTTATAAGAACTTTGATTTGTTTGAACTAAGATTTATGAGGGTTCTCTTGTTTACAATAACCTCCCCAATCGTAAATCACACCAGGTTCCAGTGACTTAATCATATGGCAAGAAAGAACACTTTAAATGGTGAATTCAGAAAGTTTATTAACCATTAAAAATGTAACGAGTCAGAAAGATAAAAAAGCAAAGTATCGATCAACAGCAAAAGGAGGAGAGCTTAACTTCAACTTCTCCATCCTTCTCAAACCAGGACATGAAGTGATGGCTCTGAAAACGTGGATAACTTGTAAAACCAGCAGCTCTCAACGTCTCTCTGTAGGGCACAGTGTGAGGCACTGCTGCCTCACAGCAGAGGGTTCGAGTCCCGGCTTGGGTCACTGGCTGTGCGGAGTTCGCCCATTCTCCCCGTGTCTGTGCAGGTTTCCTCTGGGTGCTCCGGTTTCCTCCCACAGTCCGAAAGACGTGCTGGTTGGGTACATTGGCCATGCTAAATTCTTCCTCAGTTTACCCAAACAGGCACCAGAGTGTGGCGACTGGGGGATTATCAGAGTAACTTCATTGCAATGTTAATGTAAGTCTATGTGTGACACTAATAAACAAACTATAAAAAAAGTTAACTTTTAAAAACTTCTACCAGATTGGTTTCTCGAATCCCCTTTTTTATACTTTCAAAATGTAGAAAGCCATCCTCAGCTAATTGTTAGGAATTAGCCAATTGGTCTATAACTTGTCAATAATGAAATTGATTTGGTTTTTAGCTAATTGCACATATTGTCTTAATTTTAAGACATACCTTTCTCTCAAACGATATCTCTTAGCTTGGGGTAGCCCAAGTGTTGACCGATAATTGGTTCACATCAGTCATTCAATGTTGAGACATCTTGAACAGGAGCCGATTCATTCCCTCCAGTCAAGGTTAACAAGTCCTTTCATCTTTCTTTATTCTGTCAGCATGGGAAGGGAACATCTTATAATTCCCACAGCATTTTAACCATTCTTAAAGTGTTTATAATTCTAAAAGCTATAAACCTGTGTTCAAATTTATATTTCCAGCCTTTATAACATATGTATTAATGAATCATTTATTATTTAATTGTCTCACAATTAATGCTGTCTATTTAACTAATCTGGCTGCTTTCCAATTGTGGGAACTTCAGGCCACAAAAAAGGTAGTTAGAGTCGTAGAGGTTTACAGCATGGAAACAGGCCTTTCGGCCCAACTTGTCCATGCTGCCCAGTTTTTACCACTAAGCTAGTCCTAATTGCCCTGGAATATTACTCATGATCTGTGCTTCCAAGCATTTTGAATGTGCATCTACAACAAGCAAAAACATGTGATTCATGAAAGGCCCCCCAAAGTCCACATGTAGTCTGGACCACGGCCTATCAGGCCACTCCCGAGGATGAAGTGGTAATGTACCCAGTGTGTTGTGGGGAATGAACTCAGAAGAATCATTCAACACTCAAACCTGATTCAATCGACAAACAGTTTATTGAGTTACGCCAGCGGGGAGAAGCCACAGGGGCTGACCATGTGCAACTCCACCCAACAAAGAATATCATCAATTCTTATCCAGTTACTCAGCCCATCCCGGCTGGACACAATCCAATCAGAATGGTGATAGATTACATACATTATAGGTTCAATAAAATTAGTATCTGGGCATTATGGGGCTTTGTGATCATCTCATGGACAGATAGGTGCCCCCATCATGATGTTTTCCAGACCCCCTCGTCTACCATCCTTGGGGTTTTCTTTGTACATAGACTCAGTTTGAAAAGGGGTGGATTAAAAATTCTCAAATGGATGTCAGCACCCTTCCTTTGTTTCAATCTAATGACCACACGGTCTGGGAACATTTCTATTTAATAATCTCTCCTTTTAAACTCTGTTCTTCAGTATCCAATTCCAGAATTTTCCTTTTCATTGTGTTAATTGTGTCAGGATTAAATCTTTGGACCTGACAGGAAGTTTAACCCAAGATCAATCCAACACAGGATTGGTCAGAATCGTTTCATATGTACCAAATTTTAAATAACTGAAGGGGGCGACCTTTATGCTTAATATCATGGATATTTTTACGTGTGTATATCAAATTTATTTTAAAATATTGTCAACAGTTCACAGCAATGCGATGACTCATGGAGAGGCTCCTTGCACCCCCTAATCACTTCAGACAGCCTTAATCACTTTAGACTCCAAGCAGGGAAACACAGACAATAGCTCAACTGATTAGATTATGCAAGAAGCTCAAATCACAAAGGGAGCCCTCCAGAAACAGATCAGCCCAGGGGAAATGGGATCAGCTCCACCTATCTATAATGGCTGTTTTAATATCTCGCTATTGTGCCACTGCTTTGTGTTATGAGCTGGTACTGATCATGTAACTTGTCGTAAATGTTGAACCTATTACCATATGTTTGGCATGAAGTTCAAAACCCTATAAACTGTAAAGCGCATAATGGCCAGGCAGAGCAGTTGACGAGCAGCTGTCTCTCCCCAGGCCTGCGGTTTTGTTATTTTAAACAGAGAATAAAATTTGTGTTGCCTTTTTGTACTGTACTCATGTCTGCTTGTCTTTCATGCTGGTAGGAAGTGAGAAAACTTCCCCTTACAATAACCATGACAAATTAAAACTCTCAATTTCATGAGTGAGTTTTATCTGGATTAAAATTCCCACACGTTTAGTAAAATATCCTGGAATCCTGTCTCTGGACAGTAAATATGGCTCCAGGTTCATAACTTTTGAAAAAAAAAGCTTTATTCATTACACTTCCATTTTAAAAATCTGTTTGATTTAAATCACAGACAAAAAACCTCAAAGCTTAAAGCGTTCAACCCACAAATATCATCCACACACCAACAGAGAAACTTAGCATGTGCTTTACAATAATAACCAAAATTAATTACTTAAGCATTCTTCTGATTCTGTTTTTAAACTCCCAAAAATGCCTTTAATTAAAGACTCAAGGTAAGGTTAATTCCCCAGAAAGATAAACCTTAACAAATGTAGCCCAAAACAATGATAAAACACATCTACAAACATCCACACAAAAACAAACAAAACACACAGATTCTCACAGCTTGTAAATTTCAAACAATGAATCCTCAGCATTCTCTCTCGCAGCTATAACTTCTTAAAGCGACAGAGCACTACAAGCTCACAACTCCTTGATTAAAATAAGATGCAAGATCCTTCATTGTAACTTAACCCTTTTTAAGCCAACTTCCAAGGCCTGATTTTATCAGCAACATCTAATCTTTGTTAATTTAAAATCCCAAACACGTTACCACCTGCAAACTCTTTGTTCTTTATCTGGTGTTGAGGTGACAACAAAATAAAATTCTCAGTTATTCCAAATTCCTCCAGGGTATGCTTAAAATTTCCACATTTAACTGGCTCCAATAAATCCACAATTATAAACTAAAATAGACACGAGTTTCTGGGTGATTTAAAAACAAGTTAAAAACAAGATGCCAGAGGAAAGATAGAACAGGAGGAAAGAAAGGAGGGGGAGTTGCACTTTTGATTCAGGAAAACATCACGGCAGTACTGAGAGGGGATATATCCGAGGGTTCGCCTACTGAGTCAAAAGGGTTGAACTGAGAAAGAAGGGGGAAATCACTTTGATATGGTTGTACTATAGGCCCCCAAATAGTCGGTGGGAAATTGAGGAGCAAATATGTAAGGAGATTACAGATAGTTCCAAGAAAAATTGGGTGGTAATAGTCGGGGATTTTAACTTTCCCAACATTGACTGGGACAGCCATAGTATTAGAGGCTTGGATGGAGAGAAATTTGTTGAGTGTATTCAGGAGGAATTTCTCATTCAGTATGTGGATGGCCCGACTAGAGAGGGGCAAAAGTTCACCTCCTCTTGGGAAATAAGGAAGGGCAGGTGATAGAAGTGTGAGTGAGGGATCACTTTGGGACCAGTGACCATAATTCCATTAGTTTTAAGATACCTATGGAAAATGATTGGTCAGGTCCAAAAGTTAAAATTCTAAATTAGGGAAAGGCCAATGTTGATGGTATCAGGCAGGAACTTTCGACAGTTAACTGGGGGAGTCTGTGGGAAGGCAAAGGGACGTCTGGTAAGTGGGAGGCTTTCAAAAGTGTTTTAACCAGGGTTCAGGGTAAGCACATTGCTCTTAGAGTGATGGGCAAGGCTGGTAGAAGTCGGGAACCCTGGATGACTCGAGATATTGAAGCCCTCGTCAAGAAGAAGGAGGCACATGACATGCATCGGCAGCTGGGATCAAGTGGATCCCTTGAAGAGTTTCGAGGGTGTAGGAGTAGAATTAAGAGAGAAGTCAGGAGGGCAAAAAGGGGACACGAGATTGTTTTGGCAGATAAGGCAAAGGAGAATCCAAAGAGGTTCTATAAATACATAAAGTGCCAAAGAGTAACTAGGTAGAGAGTAGGGCCTCTTAAGGATCAACAAGGTCATCTATGTGCGGATCCACAAGAGATGGGTGAGATCATAAATGAATATTTTTCATCATTATTTATTGTTGAGAAAAGCATGGATGTTAGGGAACTTGGGGAAATAAAGTGATGTCTTGAGAAGTGTACTTATAACAGAGAAGGAGGTGCTGGAAGTCACAAAGCGCATCAAGGTAGATAAATCCCCGGGACCTGATGAAGTGTATCCCAGAACACTGTGGGAGGCTAGGGAGGAAATTGCGGGTCTCCTAGCAGAGATATTTGAATCATCGATAGTCACGGGTGAGGTGCCTAAAGATTGGAGGGTGGCAAATGTGGAGCCTTTGTTTAAAAAGGGCTGCAGGGAAAAGCCTGGGAACTAAAGGGCGGTGTGATTCACATCTGTAAGTTGTCAGAAGGTATTTGAGAGACAGGATCTACAGGCATTTGGAGACACAAGGACTGATTAGGGACGGTCAGCATGGCTTTGTGAGTGGAAAATCATGTCTCACAAATTTGATTGAGTTTTTTGAAGGGGTAACCAAGAAGGTAGATCAGGGCAGTACAGGTGATGCTGTCTACGTGGACTTTAGCAAGGCCTTTGACAAGGTACCGCAAGGTAGGTTGTTGCTTAAGGTTAAATCTAATGAAATCCAGGGTGAGTTAGCCAAATGGATACAAAATTGGCTTGATGACAGAAGACAGAGGGTGGTTGTAGAAGGTTGTTTTTCAAACTGGAGCCTGTGACCAGCGGTGTGCCTCAAGGATCGGTGCTGGGTCCACTGTTATTTGTCATTTATATTAATGATTTGGATGAGAATGTAGGAGGCATGTGTAGTAAGTTTTCAGATGACACCAAAGTTGGTGGCATTGTGGACAGTGGAGAAGGCTATCTAGGATTGTAGCGCGATCTTGATCAATTGGGCCAGTGGGCTGACGAATGGCAGATGGAGTTTAATTTAGATAAATGCAAGGTAATCCATTTTGGGCGATCGAACCAGGACAGGACTTACTCAGTTAATGGTAGGGTGTTGGGGAGAGTTACAGAACAGAAATCTAGGGGTACAGGTACATAGCTCCTTGAAAATGGAGTTGCAGGTGGACAGAGTGGTGAAGAAGGCATTCTGCATGTTGGTCAGAACATTGAATACAGGAGTTGGAATGTCTTGTTGAAGTTTTACAAGACATTGGTAAGGCCACACTTGGAATACTGTGTACAGTTCTGGTCACCCTATGATAGAAAGGATATTATTAAACTAGAAAGACTGCAGAAAAGATTTACTGGGATGCTACCGGGACTTGATGATTTGAGTTATAAAGAGAGGCTGGATAGACTGGGACTTTTTTCCCTGGAATGTAGGAGGCTTAGGGGTGAACTTATAGAGGTCTATAAAATAATGAGGGGCATAGATCAGCTAGATAGTCAATATCTTTTCCCAAAGGTAGGGGAGTCTAAAACTAGAGGGCATAGGTTTAAGGTGAGAGGGGAGAGATACAGAAGGGTCCAGAGGGGCACTTGTTTCACACAGAGGGTGGTGAGTGTCTGGAAAAAGGTGCCAGAGGTAGTAGTAGAGGCAGGTACAATTTTGTCTTTTAAAAAGCGTTTAGACAGTTACATGGGTAAGATGGGTGTCGAGGGATATGGGCCAAACGTGGACAATTGGGATGAGCACAGGGGTTAAAAAAGGGGCGGCATGGACAAGTTGGGCTGAAGGGCCCGTTTCCAAGCTGGAAACCTCTATGACTCCATGACTAAATCAACTGTCTGCTGAAAGGGTTAACTTTTCTACAGAACCGAAAGGGGTGGGGAGTGAGAAGAAACTTGGCACACAGTTAC